>NC_090267.1:226120459-226307959 GCF_040414725.1 Anabrus simplex
TACGACAAGACTTTACCATCTCAGCAATTTGAAAATCCATGCCCTTCCAAATGAAGAAATGTCTGATCTTTTGACGGGTTTTGAAGATACCAAGATGTCTGCCAATAGCAGAATTATGATAGTACTGAAAAAAACAACAGGTATCAAGAGTTGAGGACATACAATTTTCCACTTCTTGTCATTACGTGCCTTACAACACAAGACACCATTACGCATACTATAGGGTTTTACAATTTTACCACCCTTGATATCATTGATGATCAGTTTCAACTCAGGGTCGTCCCTCTGATGCTTACTAATGTCTTGATATAACAATGGGCAATCAGATAATATAGCATTGACACAACCCGAGACACACTGACATGGTTGAGGAAGATCGATGCTCACAGGTTCATTATTCTCACCAGGGGAGTCACCAAACATACGACTCAGACAGTCCGCAGTGACATTATCAGTCCCTTTTATGTGACGTACCTCGAATTTGAAGGCAGAAATGCGAATTGCCCATCTAGTAAGATGACCAGTCCGACGTGGGCGATTCAGAACCCAACTTAAGGCCATGTTATCAGTTTCCAAGAGAAAGGGAGCATGCTCACTATACATCCGAAATTTTTCTAAAGCAAAGATGACTGCCAAACATTCAAGTTCATACACAGAGTACTTAGATTCCAATGAGCTTAATGCATGAGAGGCGTAAGTGATAGGACGTCTACCGAGTTCGGATTCCTGAAGAAGAACTCCGGCTACAGCAGAACATGAAGCATCAGTTTGTACGATGAATTTTTTGGAGAAATCAGGAATGGCCAAGACGGGAGAGTTGGACAAAGTAAATTTTAGTCTCTCGAAAGCTTCTTTCTGAGGAAGATCCAAACAAACTTAGCATCTTTGCGTCTCAACGCATTGAGAGGGGCAGCAATGTCAGCAAAATTTGGTACAAATTTCAAAAAAAAAAAAATTAGCCATGCCAATGAAACGAGCAATGTCTTTTTGATTCTTGGGAGGAGGGAAGTCGTGAATTGTTTGAGTTTGACTCTTATCGATAGCAACTCTTTCGGGAGACACAATGTGGCCAAGAAAGGACATCTGGTGTTTAGCAAAGGACACCTTAGCAATTTTGACAGTCAGGCCAGCTTTTTTTAACCGAGTAAGCACCTCATGGATATGCAGGACATGTTCCTGAAAAGTTGTAGAGTAAATTATAAGATCATCCAAATAATGATAAACGTACTGAAATTTAATGTCCGAAAGGATTGAATCTAGGAGGCGAGTGAGAACTGCAGCTCCCGTGGACAGCCCAAAGGGCACGCGACAGAATTCATACAGATTCCAGTCCGTCGCAAAGGCAGTAAGGTGACGAGACTCTTCAGCAAGAGGAATATGAAGATACGCACTGTTCAAATTGAATGATGTATAAAATTTAGCACCATGAAACCAGGAAAAACAAGAATGAATGTCAGGCAATGGCACAGACTGGAGAGCCACTTTGCGGTTTAAAGCACGATAATCTACAACAGGACGATAACCACCGTTAGGTTTAGGCACAAGAAAGATGGGGGAGGAATAGGCAAAGGTAGATGGACGGATGACACCCTCATTCAGCATATCCTGGATAATGTCCTTCAATATTTTCATGCGGGGAGGAGCCAAACGATAAGGAGGTGATCTGACAGGAATGTTATCAGACACATCAATTTTGTACTCGAGGACGTTAGTCAACCCAAGCTTATCAGTGAAAACATCTGGAAATTTTGCACACAAATCACGAATTTGTACAGCTTGGTCACTAGATAAATGCTCCAAGTTAATTTGGACAGTTTCAAGATTAGAGCGCTCTTGTCAGAATAAATTAAACTAGAGGGAATAATATGCCTGCCAATTAAAGGAACTTTAGAATGAGGAGAAAACTTGAAAAATAATTTCCTTTCCTGAAGATCAATTACCAAACCAACATGTGTCAAGAAATCAGCGCCCAAAATAAGGTTACAACATAATCCCTTAACTACCACTAATTTAAATTTCCAGGTAAAGCCCAAAATTCTTTGATAATAATCGAGCCAATGACATATACAGTTGAACCGTTAGCAGTTACACAATTAATTAACACAGGTTGAAGTTCAGGAAGGTTACACGGAGATTTATACCTCTCATACCAGGACATGTTGAGTAAGGAATACGCACTCCCAGAATCCACGAGAGCGGACACGGGCTCGCCGTTGATCTCAGTTGGAATAAAAGGCAAGTTAACACATACATGGGCAGAAATACACTGGTAATCAACATGACAGGGCATCACTAGACTGGTTACCCAAGTTCACATGTCTGGTTGAGACAGGAGAAAAATTCACTGTTTCTTTTGTGTCGGCTAGTCATATTCTAGGTTGATTCAGAGGAACATATGTCAGCGGATTGGGGTTATTCAGACAAGAACGCTTGGCATGTTGTTTGGACCCACAAATAAAACATGCAAAATTGGGGTTGTTATAATTCAGGGATGTAGTTGGGTGTTTTAGGCTCGCGCATTTGTCCCGAAGATGATCTCTGGCACCACATACATAACACTTCTTAACAGGCTTAACAGCCGGAGGTAACGTCTGTGAAATATTCCAAGGACAAAGCGAGGGTGGAGGAACGTCTGCCACATGGCACGAATCCTCATAACGCACACTCTCTGCCTCAACACAAGCGGCTTCGAGTTCCTTGAGGGTCACAGGTCTCTGAGTAAAGCACATGTAAGAACGGTACTGCTGCGAGATACCCCTTACCAAATGATTCACCACATTTGTTTCCGAAATGGATTGCCTGAAGACCTTGCAATAGTACTTGATATCTTTAATATAGGTCGACAATTTCTCATTTAAAGACTGCCTCCGAAAACGACAACTTTGGATGAGAGACTGTTAGCATCCCCTGACAGTGAGGGAAGCAGACACAGAAGACATTTAGAGAAGTTAACTCAAAAACATGTGCGGTTTCTAATAATTCAATCCAGAATCTTAAAAATCGAATAGTTTCTTCGATAGAGTCTACAGAGAGTCCGCCAAGCCTTTAAATAAATCTAAGACAGGAGGAGGTACCACAAAGGAGTTGACTGGTAAGCATCCGTGACATTTACCTACAGTTTGGGAAGACAAAGTACCAGACGGGTGGGAGGCGGGTACGTCAACATGTTCGACCTTACTCGCCTGTGAATCAACATCAATGAGGGTAAGGTCTTGTACATCGACAAACATCTCAATTGCGTGAACATCACATGACAAGGCAATGGTCTTGGATAACAGTTCAGAAATTTCTAGGCGATGATACGGGCTAAGATCTAAAGTTAGCAGATCCTTGATTCGATTTAAATAGTGATCTACCCTAACTTTAATTCTTTTCAGTTGTGCCTTAGATGGCGTAATGTCAGCAAAAGAAGAACATAATTCAGTTAATTCATCAATATTGTCTAGAATAAGGCCAATCGACTCACCAATTGACTGCCGGTCCAGCTCAGGTACCATTATGGAAAAATGGGCGCACTCCCTCAATCTTTGAATTTTGACAGCATTGGTTCCACTGTATTCACACCCATGCACTTCTAGTTCATAAGCCAGCTCCTCGCTTCTCAGCATGCTCGGATCGATTATTGACCGTCCACCCATCATGGAATGATATATGAAACAAGAAATAATACCCAAAGGATTAGTAAGTTCACCTCAGCTTACAATTTTTTAAAGTCAGTATTCAGTGGTGGTACACATTTCTTGGATGCTTGTCTGGCCAAATGCTACTAGCCGTCAGCGTAGGTTCAACACAAAAAACCACGCGACAAGGTACCAACTGACGCCCCCACCACAAGTGATATTAAAATAGTGTCTGGCTAGTGACACCATGGAGTAAGCATATCACAACAAGGAAGCAACAAAATCAAAATGCAACAAAACACCAAAAATAAACTTAAAATAAATGTGGAAGAGTGAATATATAGCACCAGGGACCCATTTCCCAAGGAACAAAGGCCGGGATCAACAAGGGGAACCAGAACAAGCATCTACAAGAAATTTTGTACACCCATTTGAAAAAACAATACTATAATTAATTCAAACATACTACAACCTAATACATGTTTAGTAGAAAATAACTGGATGAAAAGAATTAATTTTGTTTAGTTAAAAAGTTTCAAGTGAATGAAAATAAATACATAGGGCTAAGTTATATCTACAATTCTTTTTCTTTTAAATAATTTTGGTAAATTTTTGCTTTATAAATAAGAAAAATATAATTTATCTATTACTAAGGTGAGGTTTTTAACAACAAATATATTATCTCTTAATATGAATAAATAAGGAAATAAATAAATAATTTAAGTAAATAATACCAAATCTTCAGGAGTGATCCTGATACCGTATCCGACAGTAGACGGTACTACCTGCGACTGTCTGGCCAAGGGTTGGGCGGCCGACACCAAACCCGACAAACTAGGGGAAGACCAACAGCTACGGGTGGAGGAGTTTTCCCCTAGAAGGTTTGATGAGACCCTTGTATAGGAAATGACACATAAATTCATCAGCTGCTGCCTTGTAGTGAGGTAGGGGACTGCCAAAGGCTAAGGGAGAATACCCCTGACAGAAAATCCCCAGCAGTGTTAGGCTTAGCAAGTCAACTGAAGGGTTATATCGATTGCTTTCAACTACAAAACGAGCCTCGGAATGTAAAGAAAATACCGGATAGACACGTCTTCTCAAACATCTGCAACGTATGATGACCGTAAGGCTGATGTTCAAGTACAATTTTCTGAGAAGAAGCCCAAAAGAAAGAGTCCTAAACACAGAATTGGAACATTAAATATCCTGACCCTGACTGGCAGAAGCGAGGAGCTGATAGATATGATGGAAAGTAGGAACCTCTGTATTCTTGGCCTGAGTGAGGCAAAGTGGAAGGGAAGAGGAACAAAAAAGCTAAGAAAAGGATACAAACTACATTGGAATGGAAATAAAACAGAAGCCAAAAATGATGTAGGTTTTATATTAAGAGAGGACATTGATGTCATCAGTGAGGTAATATATGTTAATGAAAGAATTATTAAGTTGAACATCTCTCTTAACAAGAGTGTGCTGACAGTAGTCCAGGTGTATGCCCCACAGACTGGCTGTAACGAAGAGGAAAAAGAACAATTCCGAACTGATTTAGAAGAAGCTATAGAAAGAGAGGAAAATATCATAATAATGGGAGATCTAAATGCTCAAGTTGGATCAGACAGGCGTGGATATGAAAATGTACTAGGTCCACATGGTTATGGAGACAGGAACCCAGAAGGAAAAAGTCTTCTAGATCTATGTGTAAGGAATGGCTTAAGAATAAACAACAGTTGGTTTCAGAAGCAGCTAAGTCATAAACTAACAAGATACAGTTGGAATGGAGATACTAAAACTCTGATAGATTATTTTATATCTGACAATGAAGCAGGAAAGACCATATGTGATGTCAGAGTTATACCAAGTGAAAGCCTGGACAGTGACCACAGACTTCTCCTCGCAACAATAAAGCACATTGAAATTTAGAGACCTCAGAAATACAGGAAACCAAAAATTAAGACATGGGAGCTAAAGAAGACAGAGAAACAAGTTGAATACACAAAAAAAGTGACCAATAAATTACCATCAGATGCATTACAAGAAGGCAACATCGAGTGGACTAGATTCAAAGAAAGCATTGTCGGAGCTGCATTAGAAGTTTGTGGTAAAACTAATAGCAAAATGAAGGGAAAAGAAACTCCTTGGTGGAACAATCGGGTGAAGATTGCTGTGAAAGTGAAAAATGAAACCAGGAAAGCCAGAGACAAAGAAATGCAAAAAGGAAGTCAAAGGAACGAATCTAGAGTAAACGAACTGCAGCAGAAATAGAGATCAGAAGTTACAAGTAAAGAAAATTGTGGCCGAAGAAAAACAGAAAGCTTGGACTGATTTCACAGATAAACTAGAGCAAGACAGCAAAGCTAATTCTAAACTACTTTACCGAACAATACGAAATATAAGAAGAGACAATGAATACATAACAGCAATAGAGGAACCAGATGGTAACATAGTTAGGGAGGAGACAGAAATAAGGAAGATCATGAAATCCTATTTTGATAATTTATACAACAGTACTGGCAAAGACTCCAATGATGTAACTACGCAGGTCAGTTTAAGCTGCAATGATGAGCCTGACCAAGAGAGTCCGCCAACATGGAAGGAAGTAGAGACGGCCCTTAATAGTATGCCCAAAGAAAGATCTACAGGATTTGATTAAGTCAGTGCAGATATGATCAAAGCAACTGGTGCAATAGGAATACAGTGGCTTCATAGAGTAATTAATGCAATATGGAAGGATAGGAAAGTCCCAGATGATTGGAAAAAGGGAATAATAATACCTCTCTTCAAAAAAGGAAGCAGGAAGAAATGTAGCAATTATAGAGGGATCACTTTATTGTCTCATAGTTTGAAAATATTTGAGAAAATACTTGAAAAAAGGCTAAGGAAAATAATAGAACCACAACTACAGGAAGAACAATATGGATTCAGAGAACACCGATCAACTACCGATCTCATATTTGCACTTAGAATACTGTTAGAAAAGCATTGGGAGAAGGGCAAAGACTTAACACTAGTGTTTTTGGATCTCGAAAAAAGCATTTGATAGTGTTCCAAGGAAGACTATATGGGAATGTTTAAGAAAGAAGAATGTACCCAAAGGGCTTATCCAGAAAGTTAAAATGCTTTACGAAGACTGCTGCAGTTGCGTACAGATAGGAAATGGTAATTCTGATTGGTTCCAAACCACTAAAGGAGTGCAACAAGGCAGTACCCTTTCACCATTACTTTTTATCACTGTCATGGATGAAGTCATGAAAGAAATTAAGCAGAAGAACAATATGGACATCAATGCATTTGCATTTGCAGATGATGTAGTAATTTGGGGAAATACAGAGAAGGAAGTCCAAGAGAGGCTGAACACCTGGAATGAACATTTGAAAGCACACGGATTAACAATAAATAAATAAATCGAAAACTGTTACTATGTCTGTCAACAGGCAGAAGAAGAAAGGAAAAATAATGCTGGAAGGTACACAACTGGAAACAGTAGACCAATATATCTTGGGTGCATCATTTCAATTGATAACAGAATACAGCATGAGTTTAACAACCGCATTCAAAAATCAGCTCAGTTTTACCATCAAGTTCGGAACCTCCTCTGGAACGAACAAGTTCCCTTAAGATCAAAGCAGATTCTATTCCAATCATACTTCACCCCCATAATAACATATGGCCTAGAAACCTGCACAACAACCCAACAAGTGGACAGCAAACTACAAGCCGCAGAAATGAAGTTCCTACGAACTATGGTACAGAAGACAAAAAGGGACAGGGTAAGGAATGAAAGAATAAGGGAGCAAGCTGGTGTGTACCCATCCCTGAATGAAAAAGTGACAAGGGCCCGTTTGAAATGGTTTGGCCATGTCAAACGAATGGACGATGGAAGGACAGCAAAACAATGGCTACACACAGTCGTGGCCGGAAAACGACCGGTAGGAAGACCTAGGAAGAGGTGGCTGGACCAAGTGAAAGAGGACATAGGCACAAAAGGAATCAGCTGGGATGTCGTCTTGAGAGAAGAGTGGTACATGGACAGACAGAAGTGGAGAGTGCTCGTAAACCACACCGGGCAACTGGAGTGGAAAACTGATGATGATGAATACCAAATCTATGAAAACATGAAATATACTAGAATGAAATACTAACCCAAGCGACCTAATTACTAAAGGAGCTCCTTAAATAAACCTAAATACATCATTTTACCTGATATCTACTTTTAAAATAACTTAATTTTCTGAGGACCATTATTAGTGGAAGGTTCACAACACCGAACACATAGTAGAAAATACTAAATGCAAAACGCGTCGCCCGAATCAATCACAAGGACATCCCTGACGAAAAATATCCGTCACATAGCATATCCCAGAAATAGAACCAAATAACATAGAAAATTTAGCATCACCATCACCAAACCACAAACAAAAAGAAACAAGAAGTCATCGTTCATATGCCGTACACTTGAAGAGAGAACCCGTCAGATAATACAAATATTAGTAATCACATACTCAAATACATTTTCCACAGTCATTTTACAAATACAAGACGTACACCGACAGATTTCAAGTTTATTTATTAATTGTAACGCCACATTACACACACATGACTGCTCGTGCTGTGAGATAGCAACTAACACAACGCGTGACACGCTCTTTCCCCCACTCTTTCCTCCCTTCCAAAATATCACAGCTATTACACAAATACATCATGGCATGCTCAAAGGACCGAATGAGGCATTTTCAAATGGACATCGATTGAAAGCTAAGGACAAATGAATTGTAGCAAAATTTGTAAAATGTTGGAGTGAACCTCATCGCGCGAGTGATCGCGGGTTAATATGCTACATCTTATCTCACCTTTTTGTATTCTGATTTTTCTCAGTTTGCATTTGTTATAAATCATTTGGTAATTTAATATGCTAACAAAGTAATAATTCATATTTATTTTACAGCTAGTGAAATTGCCAGGTTTATATTGGATGTGTTTTCTTTCAGCTGCCCAAACTCGTATTAATGAAGAATATAGAAAATATAAGCATGTTGAAGATGCTGCTGTAATTGAAGAAGTAAGTTCTTGAATGACTCAGTGCATGTTTTGTGTTGTTGTTTCATATAAGGGGCTTGGGACATTGTGGTAAATTGAGTATTTGGTGAATGTGAAGACTTTTAACCTGTGTGGTTGTATCTTCTGTAATTGAGTATTTGGTGAATGTGAAGACTTTTAACCTGTGTGGTTGTACCTTCAGTGTTGAGTGTAATTGCAGTTTATTGGGGTTACAATTGGAAGGGAAGCAGTTATATCCTATACATTTGGTAGTGCCTCTGCATTTCTTAAAGTTGAAATGAAAAACTGTGAATGTCCCAGATTATGATTTTAATTCACTTCTCTGCTCAGTTATATTACCAGGTTCTGAATGCACCTTATTTCAGCCTTGCATATTAGTCTGAAATTTATAGCAAAGGCACGAATTGAACCTGAACCGACTGAGTGGCAAAATACTTAGCTAACTTGTAAATCGTAGTAAGAGAAAGTGTGTAAATCCATGAAAAGATAGGGAAAAAATGTAGAAAGATTGTTTACTAGGTAGGGTGTAATAGTGTGAGAGGTACTATAGGCAGAGCATTGGTGATAAATTAATCTCTTAACTTAAAGACCCAAGATATAAATTAATCAGTTGATCAATCAATTACCACTTATCTGCATTTAGGGCTGTCACCCAGGTGGCAGATTCCCTATCAGCTGTTTACTTAGTCTTTTCTTAAATGATTTCAAAGAAGTTGGACATTTATCAGACATCTCCTGTAGTAAACTATTGTAATCCCCAATTCCCCTTCTTATAAATGAGTATTGGCCCCAATTTGTCCTCTTGAATTCCAGCTTACCGAGCTCGATAGCTGCAGTCACTTAAGTGCAGCCAGTATCCAGTAATCAGGAGATAGTGGGTTCGAGCCCCACTGTCAGTAGCCCTGAAGTTGGTTTTCCATGGTTTCTCATTTTCACACCAGGCAAATGCTGGGGCTGTACCTTAATTAAGACCACGGCCGCTTCCTTCCAATTCCTAGGCCTTTCCTATCCCATCGTCGCCATAAGACCTACCTCTGTCAGTGCGACGTTAAACAAATAGAAAAAGAAAAAAAAATCCAGCTTTATCTTTCCTACTTCTGAAAACTCTACTCAAGCTTATTTGCCTACTAATATAATTCCAAGCCATCTCCTCCACTGACAACTTGGAACATTCTGCTTAATTTAAGAACTAGTATTAGGTTTAATGGTCCACCCAATCAATACACTTCACTTTACAGGTGAGAACACATTCAATGTTAAAATATGTTATACATTCTTTGGTACATGTTTGTGCGGCCAGTATCCAGTATTCGGGAGATAGTAGGTTCGAACCCACTGTCGGCAGCCCTGAAGATGGTTTTCCGTGGTTTCCTATTTTCACACCAGGCAAATGCTGGGGCTGTAGCTTAATTAAGGCCACGGCCGCTTCCTTCCAGCTCCTAGCTCTTCCCTGTCCCATCGTCCCCATAAGACTTATCCGTGTCGGAGCGACGTAAAGCAACTAGCAAAAAAAAAAGGTATATGTTTCATCTTATTTAAGATTTCTTCAGCCAGAGCATCTCGTATCTAATTATAATACATAATTATTACTGTCTAATAATTTAAAATGGATGAACCCATGTCCTTTCTAAATGTTTAAAAATAGGCTGCACTAAAAACAATACACACTGTTTTTCCATAAAACGGTCCATAACTTTTTTACAGAAATTCTACATGTTAAAATTTGATTCTAAATAATATTTCTTGAGATTTGACATACAGTAGCTTCAGTGTACTGACTAACTAGAATTTGAACTTTGGCCTAGGAAATGGGAGAATGGGACCTTATCATCAACTGAAGAATACTGAACAGTGATGGACAGTTTTATAAAAAAGCAGTGTGTGTTGTTTTTAGTGTATTTTTAAACATTTAGAAAGGACATGGTTTCATCCATTTTAAATTATTAGACAGTAATAATTATGTATTTTAATTATATACAAGATGCTATGGCTGAAGAAGTCTTAAATAAGACAAAACATGTACCGTACCAAAGAATGTTCAGGGTGACCGACGGGAATCTGACGTTTTTGGCATGGCTAGTACTCTCTCAGTAGGAGCAGTGGGGAGCAGAATTGTCAAGCAGGACACTCGCCATCCGTTGCCGTTTCAGTAGCTATGGAGCAGTGGTCGGTTGAACATCGTATGTTTGCGTACGACGCATTTGTGCAGAATGGCGGATCTGTTATAACAGCACAGTGACTTTTTCGTGTGCGTTTCAACCGTGGGCGTCGCGCTTCCGTTCCCAGCCGCAACACGATTCTCAGTTGGGTTAATAATGTACGGACAACAGGATCTATTGTTAAAAAGACGCCACCAGGTCCGACTAAGATAGTAAGAACACCAGAAAACATCAAGTGTGTGAGAGCCGCGGTGACACGTAACCCTGGGCGCTCAGCACGTAAACATGCACGCGAACTCGGAATGAGCCGTGAATCTGTGCGAACAGTCTTAAAGAAAGACATGAAATTTCACCCTTTGGTGCGCAACGACACCGTTCGGCATCATTGGTCCCTATTTTTTCTAGGACGAGAATGGTGCAACTTTTACAGTGAATGCCGAACGTTACTGCCGCATGCTGAACACAAACCGTTACTCGCTGTGAGTGTAAAGTTTTTTCGTGAATGACACGGGGATTTTGAGGGCACCAGTACCGTAAGTTCTCCCTATTAACATCCCCATCCAGATGGAAATGCACCTCGTCACTCATGATAATGACTGCATTCTCATTGTCTTCCAAAACAATTTGCAGTTGAAAAGCAAACGCCTGCCGCTGCGCGTAATCTCTCTCCTCAAGTTTCTGGGAGTAACACATCTTGTAAGGGTAAAATTTCATGTCTTTCTTTAAGATTGTTCGCACAGATTCATGGCTCATTCCGAGTTCGAGTGCATGTTTACGTGTTGAGTGCCCAGGGCTACGCGTCACCGCGGCTCTTACACACTCGATGTTTTCTGGTGTTCTTGCTGTCTTAGTCGGACCTGGTGGCGTCTTTTTAACAATAGATCCCGTTGTCTGTACATTATTAACCCAACTGAGAATCGTGTTGCGGCTGGGAACGGCACCACGACGCCCTCGGTTGAAACGCACACAAAAAAGTCGTTGCACTGTTATAACAGACCCGCCATTCTGCAAAAATGCGTCGTATGCAAACATACGATGTTCTAACCGACCACTGCTCCATAGCTACTGAAACGGCAACACATGGTGAGTGTCCTGCTTGACAATTCCGTTCCACACTCCTCCTACCAAGAGACTACTAACCATGCCAAAAACGTCAGATTGTCGTTGGTCACCCTGTATAACATATTTTAACATTGAATGTGTTCTCACCTGTAAAGTGAAGTGTATTGATTGGGTGGACCATTAAATCTAATACTACTTCTTAAATTAAGCTGTATCAATACGGACCTACTACTCTTTTGTTGAAAATCACCCAGAACAAATCATGCTACTTTCCTTTGGATCTTCTCTAGTTCTTGAATTAAGTAATCCTGGTGAGGGTCCCATACAGACTAGAACCATGCTTTAACTAGGATCTTACCATTGACTTATACACCCTCTCCTTTACTTCCTCACTAGAACCCCTAAAGACTGGATTATATGCAACATAAAAAGCTCAAAATATGTATGCAGATATGCATGAAAAATGCTTAAAATATGCATGAAAAGTGTGAAAATATGCAACATCAAATAATTAAAAAAGTAATGATTAGTTATATAATATAACTTATATTATTTCAAAAACAACATACAATTGGCAATTTTTATTTTAAAACAAGTATTGTTTACAAATTATTTTACATATTGCTACTATGGTAAACAGAAACGATCAGGTACTGTTCCAAATGTTCAGTAGTAAGATTGTGTCGTCGTTCGCTGAAAACATTTTTATAAACAGAAAAGGACCATTCGACATTAACTGAGGTAACTGGACAGTATCTGAATTTGGGTTTTATATTTGCACTTATTGTTTCTGGCAAAAGTTCACCCGTCCCATTAATAAAACTATCAATTTGACAGAAAGGTTCAAAGCCTGGGTTATTGTTCAAAATGTTTGTAAACTTTTCTTTAAGTTTCCTTGGGAATACCTCCAGCAAGGAGTTCACTAGACAAATTTTATTCATTGCCTGAATAGATTCAGTGAATGCCAAATCTTGAGTTTCGAGCTTTTTAATACTCGCGGGTATATGAGGAAATTGGCTGCTAATGACTGCAATGTTTTTCTGAATGCTGGAATCATTAAATGCTTCCTTGCACTGACAAACTGCCACTGCCTCAAAATGTTCATTGTAACCTATTACAAAACTACTTAAAATAGTTTTACTTGAGTTCGCCTTGTCATACCTTATAATGATAGAAAACTATTTCTTTTCCATACATGTTTTGGGAAAATAATCCATTCCCTTCATCAGTGATATCAGTTCAAAGAATAAAACAATATAACACTATCTTTTGTTTTTTACAATTTAAAGAAGTATTGTGTCCTAATTCACCATATCAGTGAATAAAGAAAACTAATGGAATATTATGAAAATGATCATTCAGTTCAACAAAATTTTATGTAATGATCATTTTCATAATATTTCATTAGTTTTCTTTATTCATTGATATGGTGAATTAGGACACAATACTTCTTTAAATTGTAAAAAACAAAAGATAGTGTTATATTGTTTTATTCTTTGAACTGACATTACTGATGAAGGGAATGGATAATTTTCCCGAAACATGTATGGTAGAATAAATAGTTTTTATCATTATAAGGTGTATTGACAAGGCGGACTCAAGTAAAACTATTTTAAATAGTTCTGTAATAGATTCAGACAAGTCAATATGGGATCAAACAACCATATTAACCTATTATGGTTAAGTTTATCAACAATGTTCATTGTAAAACAGGGCCGATGACCTTCGATGTTAGGCCCCTTAAAACAACAAGCAGCATTGTAAAACAACACAGCTTCGACCCAGGAACCCCAAGAAGTTACCACTGGTTCGGGAGGTAAAGGCACATTTTGTAGTTTTTCTTTGTAGGCCTTGATGCGAGCAGGTGCCTTAAGAAACACTTTCTTTGTTGATGAAATCAGTTTGTTTACACTCCCAAACGTGGATTGTACTTCTTCAGCGAGGCGATGTACTCCGTGAGTGAAGCACGTCGCACGAATCATATTCGTGTAAAATACTTGGAGGGCTTTTCCTGCTTTGATCATGTAGGGAAGTAGCATCTGAGAGAAACACAAACATCCTTTCATCTGCAAAAGATTCTCCAAATATCTTTTTAATGCCTTCATTCACACATCTGGTGATCGTAGAATGATTTACATTTTGTAATTCTTTGCAGGCCACCAAATAATAATAAGAAGGCTCTTTTTTTAATAAAACCAAACGAAACCCCATGGCACTACATCCCTTGAAGGGCCTTGGTCTACCAAGCGACCGCTGTTGAGCCCGAAGGCCTGCAGATTACGAGGTGTGATGTGATCAGCACAATGATTCCCCTCGGCCGTTATTCTTGGCTTTCTAGACCGGGGCCGCCATCTCACCGTCAGATAGCTCCTCAATTCTAATCACATAGGCTGAGTGAACCTCGAACCAGCCCTCAGGTCCAGGTAAAAATCCCTGACCTGGCCGGGAATCGAACCTGGGGCCTCCGGGTAAGAGGCAGGCACGCTACCCCTACATCACGGGGCCGGCTCTTTTTTTAATGCACCAACACATTAGCAATGTAACGGGCACAATTGTCAGTAGTTTCATCAGCTGAAATCCAAATGATGTTATCCTTGAGTTCATTGCGTATTTCTTCCAGAACATGTAGATAAATTGTCAGCTTGTAATTTTTATGCAATATTGATTCATCTGGTATATTTTGATTTAAGCAATATTTGTGCAGAAAACCTTTGAGGATAGGGTTTGTAAGTTTGTGAAGAGGAATATTACTTGCAATGAATGCTTCACATAGATCCATGTTAGTGATTTTTGTAGTTCCCTCTGGAGGTTAAATCACTGCTACTGTTACTTGCTGCTGTTAAAGGTTGTTGTCATGGGCTTTTTTTTTTTTTTTTTTTTTTTTTTTTTTTTGCATTCCTGCGAGATGAAGACTTGTCTTTATGTGCTGGTCTATTTGAAACTTTTTTTGTGCACGAAACTTCTGAGCTCAGCTCAGCGGCATCTTCACCCAGTAGTGCTCTGCTGGAGGTAGCGTAAGTGCCATCTAATACTGATTAGAAGGTCAGAGAATTCCCTCCATTGCACTTGGAGGTAACAGTGAAGGTATGGAAACAAAGATGTGCATTCTTGTGATAGGCGGTAACTCACCTGCAGAGCACTATACCTTTGGGATGGTCTATTGTTCGCTATTATTGCCTATTGTTGAGTTCATTCCATTCAAAATCTTTGGTAACATTTCCTAAGATCCAGAACATAGTAAAAAGTTTCATAGGAGGGTACGAGGAATGTTAAAATTTATATTTTATCACAGTTTCTCAAATATCTTGAGGTGTTGCGTTTTTTTTTTTTTTTTGCTCGGCAGTGTATTATCACCTAGGTATTTTCAGTGATTCCCATTAGCTATGGTCACCCCATCGACCCAAACACAGTATTTATTTCAAACCGAGAGGACTTCTCCTGATGTAGATGTTGATTCCCATAGGGAACCTAAAATATTGGTCCTGAATGAGTCCTGAATATTTGTCCTCTCGGTGAAACTGACGACTTTTTACTCTGTTTGCCAACATACCATTACTTGCTGTCCATCTCACAACTTTGTCTAGGTTTTTTTGCAGTTGCTCACAATCCTGTAACTTATTACTCCATACAGTATAAAAACATCCACAAAAAGCTTTTTCAATGATTCTAGTTCTTTACTCATATATGTATGTAAGAAAACACAGAGGTCCAATAAAACTACCTTACAGGCCCCCCTCTCAATCAGTCCAGGATCAGATAATGCTTCACCTACTTTAATTCCCTGAGTTCTATTTTATAGAAGTTTAGCCACCCATTCAGTCACTTTCATCTAGTCCAATAGCCCTTATTTTCCTCAACAATCTTCCACGAACTGCCCTGTCAAAGGCCTTGAATAGCTCAATAGTGATACAGTCCATTTGACCTCCTGAATCTAAACTATCGGCTGTATCTTGCTGGAATCCTAGAAGTTGAGCCTCACAGGAATAATCTTTCCTAAACCCAAACTGTCTTCCTTCAAACCAGTAATTTTGCAAACATGTGTAATGTAATCAGAAAGAATGTGTTCCCAGAATTTACATGCAACACATGTCAAGCTGACTGGGCTCTAATTATCCACGTATGTTCATCACCATTTCCTTTGTATACTTTGGTACTATAGCAACACCCCATTCATTTGGTATAGCTCCTTCTTGTAAACTGTAATCAGTATGTACGTCAGATATGGTACTATAATCCAACCTATAGCCGTTAGTATATTCCAAGAAATCTTACCAATTCCAGCTGCTTTTCTAGTTTTCAAGTTTTGTATCTTTTTGTAAATATCTTTGTTTTCATGCGTAAATTTCAGTACCTCGCTATTATTAGTCTACCTTAGGGGTGCTCAGCTGGGTGCTCATTGAGGCTAGCCCAGTGCAGCCAGGCTGGCGTAACTTAAATGCGGGCAGCTACGTAGAAAGCATATGTCGCTGTGAAGCGAGAGAGCGAACACACTTGAGAAGGATGTGGAACGGTGATGATCCACTGTGGCTACAAAGCTCTCAGTGAAATGTTGATTGCAGTACCATGCAGTATTAAGCCTGGAGAGGGCGTGTCTCGGTCTTTTCGACCAGTTTCAGTTTATAGTTTTTAACGTAGCGGGCCCGCTAGCTTTCATCCCCTCAGTACCTTACATTGGACCCATCCACTATCAGCATGTGTAAACAATTCACCCCTCATGCTCCTCAGTTTCAGCCTAAGTGCATTGCTTGACGGACCCAGTTTAAAACTCCTGTCGCACCCCATGACGTATGTGTGTTTATGAGTTAAGTTTTTTCTTTTTTTCAGTTAGTATACCAAGATGTGTCAGTTTTGTTTTATTTTCGTGTGAAATAGTGCCTTCGTATATAGTAAAGTCCAACGTATCATGGATACGAAGGTAATCCCAAAAATAAGGTCTATTTTTTTAAAAATAAATACATAGACCTGCTTATTTCCACAATGGTTTACATCATTTTACAGCTTGAACATTTAGCTATTTTTCTACATAATCACCATTTTGGTCGATGCATTTTTGTAGACGCTGTGACAGTTTTTGTATGCCATGTCATACCAGCTCATCACCATGCTGTTCAGGAAGTGTGAACCTCATCTTTCACCTCGTCGTCGGTGCTGAATCGGTTTCCAGCCAAATGTTCTTTCAACTTAGGGAACAAGTGATAATCACTGGGCGCCAAGTCAGAACTATAGGGTGGGTGGGTGATGATGTTCCACTGAAACTGTTGCTGCAACAGTTTACCGGGCGACATGCGGGCGAGCGTTGTCATGGAGAATGTTTACGCCCTTGCTCAACATTCCTCTTCTCCGGTTCTGAATTGCCCGTCTGAGTTTTTTCAGGGTCTCACAGTACCTGTCAGCATTAATTGTGGTCCCAGCGGGCATAAAGTCAACCAACAACGTCTTCTTCTTCCCCTTCTTCTCCTCCCTTTTCGGTCCCAAAAAACAGTTGTCATGACTTTACTTGCAGACTGTGTTTGCTTAAATTTCCGCGGCTTTGGCGGTAACGTATCCATGATACGTTGGATTTTACTATATACGAAGGCACTACTTTACACGAAAATAAAACAAAACTGACACATTCTTGTTATACTAACTGAAAAAATGATGAAAAACTTAACTCATAAACACGCATACGTCATGGGGTGCGACAGGCTTTGGCCACTGGCATGATTGTTGCTTGGTCTCATTTTTGACATCCATGCACGACTCAACATACACTTCCGTCAATTGGCGATGGATTTCAATTGGTTCAGTACATTTCGCGTTCAAAAATCAAATAACTGTGAGCACTTCGCACTTGGCGGTAACATCCAATGGGAACTCCATTCTCAACGGCTGCCAAGCCAAGACTAGTGCCTCAGTGCAGCGTGCGCGTGTTTATATGCGAGCACAGGAAACACTCTTCACAATATTGTGACCAACAGCTACACAAACAGAGTTCTGTATTTATAACAAAACTAGCAGAAGTACGCGTTCTTCGTACGGGTTATCAGAAACTGGCTTTAGTTACTCATACTATCAGTGTGACTGACTTCATTAGATATTTATATCGCTGATGTATTTACTTAAGTACGTAGAAATTATTTGCATGTTTGGAATTATAGTGTATCTTCTTCTTCTTTTCTTCATGGGGGCCTCTAAATATTAGTTCCTAATTAGCGTCGACTTCTAAGATCCTTTGCTACCATGTTTTTCCTTCATTCCCACCTAGATATACCTGCTCCCTTCACAAAGCTCAGGTTTAGTGTAAGTATACTTTCACCAGATAGTACCACAAATATAAATATTATTGAATGTAGGCTATTTGTTTGATCCGACATTTCATAACTATTACTAATGATAAAGGAAATGAAAAATGAAATGAAATGTCGTATGGCTTTTAGTGCCGGGATATCCCAGGATGGGTTCGGCTCGCCAGGTGCAGGTCTTTCTATTTGACTCCCGTAGGCGACCTGCGTGTCGTGATGAGGATGAAATGATGATGAAGACAACACATACACCCAGCCCCCGTGCCATTGGAATTAGCCAATTAAGGTTAAAATCCCCGACCCGGCCGGGAATCAAACCCGGGACCCTCAGAACCGAAGGCCAGTACGCTGACCGTTCAGCCAACGAGTCGGACATAAAGGAAATATGCGATGCATAAAAGAAACTACTATAATTATCGAGAATTATAATTCTCAGGGATTGTCACTCAAGTCGCACATCATATAATGAATCTGAATATAAATGTTGTATCTTGACAATTGTGTACAGTATATAGGTTTCATGGTTACAATGATCGTAAAAGTGGACCAAAATGTCGGCACTAATAACATCAGTGATCCTAGTACTCCATGATTTGATAGAAAATAGTTTAAACTATAGGTAACAGACTCCGCAAAATGCTGAAACCTAAGCCAGTACGTAAAAACGGAGGCCCGTCGGCAACTGCTGGTCGCTGTACTACGGAGATCTCCGGGGCTATTATTTTTATACTTCACTCCCTTTCCATCCCCGCCCAAAGGAGTGCTATGAGTGTCTTACACAACAGTTTATTTTTTCCAGATAGTAAGTCATATGAGTATCAATTTTGGTTGGCAGCTATGCCCAAACGTACATGCATAATCTTGCTGCTGTAGAATCCTGGAGCTGTCGTTGCCATGGTTACGGCCGTTCGTTTCTTTATCTGATTCCTAGAGCAGGGGTAGTGTGGTTACAATATCTCCATAACGGTTGGTTTAGGGCCTTCAAACATGGTTTTCGTACCCGAAGGGTTTACCGAGTTTTGTTCTTTGCGTCAAGGGGCTTAAAATGAGCTTTGTCTCGTCCTTGTACGACAAATTCGATTTCGCCTATATTAGCCTATTATTTTAATATTTTTATATTCTCCCCTCATCGCCCCCCCTCAAATTGTTTTGAAAATAAAATACAGCCCATATTACTCACTGGCAATGTAGCTTTCTACAGGTGAAGTAATTTTTAAAATCGGTTCGGTAGTGTTTGAGTCTATCCGTTACAAACAAATATACAAATTTTTCCTCTTTATAATATTAGTGTAGAAGTATAAATTACATCCCTACACATATGGTTGCCGTCAGGAAGGGCATCCATCCGTAAAACAGGGTTTAATCCACATGTGCGACACAGTTCGCACCCGCAACCTCACAGGTGTGGGTAAAGTGATAGAAGAAGAAGAATATACTAATTTTTTTTAAAATTTCACCCGCTTTTTTATTCTCTTCACCCCCTTAAGTGGATTTTCCAAAAAGAGTGTCTTCATTTTTAAAGGAGATTCCAAGTACAAATTTTAAAGTCTGTAACATCTTCTTTTCTTGAGATATATGTATCCTCATATAAATAATTCAACTCCTTCCTCCCTTTTTCTCACCCTCCCCCCCCCCCCCCCCGCCCCCTTAAGTGTTTTTTCTGAAAACAAATATTTGTGTTCTTTTATTTTTAAAGAGGATTCCAAATATCAGTTTTCATGCCTGTAACATGTTGAGTGTTTGTGATTTATTGTAGATAATTTCGCTGCTGTAGAATCCTGGAGCAGACGTTGCCATGGTTATGGCAGTCATTACTTTATCCGATTCCCATAACAGGGGTAGAGTGGTGCCAGTATCTCCGTAACGGTTGGTTTTAGGGCCTTAAAACATGGTTTTCGGGCCCTAGGGCTTACCGAGTTTTGTTCTTTGCATCAAGAGGATTAAATTGAGCTTTGTCTCGTCTCTATACGACAAATTCAGTATTTTGCCTATATTAGCCTATTAATTGAATATCTCTCCCCCCTCCCCGTGCCTCCCACTTCGAATTGTTTTGAAAATAAAACACAGCCCATGTTACTCACTTGCAGTGTAGTTTTCTATAGGTGAAGAAATTTTTAAAATCGTTTCAGTAGTTTTTGAGTCTATTTGTCACAAACAAATTTTTTTATAGAAGTATAGATAGGAGACCTTATTTTTGGGATTAGCCTCGTAGAAAGAGGGAAAGAGAAATCAAAAGACTTATAAAGAGTGTTTCTCAGTTTCGCACCCAAGGAACCGTTGGCCAATAACTTTGTTTTTTACTATCTTGAACATTACTCGAATTAAGTCGTATATTATTTACAAGCATCTGAAAGGTGACTTTAACATTCAAAGGCATTCAAAGGAATTTGATTATTTGAAAGAACTAAACCAACATCTATGCATGAGATATTTGCAAGAACGGTATTCAAACTTTCCCAGTGGAGCTATAAAAGGAATATTCGTTAAATGTTAGGATTGCCTGAAGAAGTTCTGCCTTCTGTAGCTCCACAAAAACTAGAAGAGTTTGCAACAGAAAAACCAAAAACCAATAAACAGACAGAATAACCAAGACTAGATGCCATGTACGCCAGTGATATATCTATAAAAAACACGTGGCAGTGACATGTGTTCGGTGCAGTACAGAAAGTCGAGAATCTAGTGATGACACAGAATGAACGTCAATTGTTTAACATCCAATTTTTGTATTGTCAAAATACCTTTGAACATTATTTATAAGTTCGTGCAAAATTATTTACTATTTCTGTAACATTAAAAATAGTTTTTGCTTAATTTGTGCTATTGTTTCATGACCCGGTCTAAAACACCGTGCACACCTCCTTACGGGGCCCTCTCCAGTGTTAAAAAACAAAATGGCCAGAAACCCAAACTTTCCAAGATATATTTATACTGCACTTGATATAAACAATCAGTTTTATTTTCTTATATTTATATATATGGCTCATGGTGTGAGTTACTGTAGTCACGTCCTAGTTCGTGAACCATGGGCAACGCCTGAGTGGCCTAGTAAGTGGTCCTGAGAGTCGGGATACCAGTTGCTGTGGAATGGAAGTGGGCATCTTGGACATATTCTGAGTCATGGCCCTCCTTGTGCTCAGGAGGCTAGGACTATACAATTCACCGGTGGTCCATAACCCGTTAGAGGAGAGATCCTCGCTTGGACTATGTGCAAGTAGGGTAGCATCCTGCTTCATCAATTTACCAAGCTCAGAACATTTTAAGCAAGCCTCGGACCTATGGGAGTAACGGAGTACCACTCTCATTTGACAGGCGAGGGACTCCTTGGAAACAACTAGGCGAACGAAATGGAATTCGATGGGGAGCTATCAATATTAATGGGGCTTATGGAAGAAAGAAAGTAGTACTGGCTGAGTCAGCAAAGAGGATGCATCTGGATGTGCTAAGAGTAAGTGATATTCGGGTAAGGGGAGATAACGAGGAAGAGACAGGAGATTATAAAGTGTACTTGACTGGTGTTAGAAAGGGAAGGGCAGAGTCTGGGGTAGGGCTCTTTATCAGGAATACCATTGCACGGAACATAGTTTCTGTTAGGCACGTAAATGAGCGAATGATGTGGGTAGATTTGTCAGTTGGAGGAATTAGGACTAGAATTGTCTCCGTGTATTTACCATGTGAGGGTGCAGATGAGGATGAAGTTGACAAGTTTTATGAAGCATTGAGTGACATCATGGTCAGGGTCAACAGCAAGGATAGAATAGTGCTAATGGGCGATTTCAATGCAAGAGTTGGTAATAGAACTGAAGGATATGAAAGGGTGATTGGTAAATGTGGGAAAGATATGGAAGCTAATGGGAATTGGAAGCATTTGCTGGACTTCTGTGCTAGTATGGGTTTAGTAGTTACGAATACATTCTTCAAGCATAAGGCTGTTCACCGCTACACATGGGAGGCAAGGGGTACCAGATCCATAATAGACTATATTTCAACCGACTTCGAATTCAGGAAATCTGTTAGGAATGTACGAATTTTCCGGGGATTTTTTGATGATACAGACCACTATCTGATCTGTAGTGAACTAAGTATCTCTAGGCCTAGGGTAGAGAAAGTGAAATCTGTCTGCAAATGAATAAGGGTAGAAAATCTCCCAAGACGAGGAAATTAGACAGAAGTACATGGATATGATTAGTGAGAAATTTCGAACAGTGAACAGTAAGCAGGTTCAGGACATAGAAAGTGAATGGGTGGCATACAGGGATGCTGTAGTAGAAACAGCAAGGAAATGCCTAGGAACAACTCTGTGTAAAGATGGGAAAAGACAAACATCTTGGTGGAATGATGAAGTGAGAGCAGCTTGTAAACGTAAAAAGATGGCTTATCAGAAATGGCTCCAAACGAGGGCATAGGCAAACAGGGATTTGTAGTACATGAAAGAAACAGAGTGAAACAAATAGTTGTTGAATCCAAAAAGAAGTCGTGGGAAGATTTTGGTAATAACCTGGAAAGGCTAGGTCAAGCAGCAGGGAAACCTTTCTGGACAGTAATAAAGAATCTGAGGAAGGGAGGTAAAAAGGAAATGAACAGTGTTTTGAGTAATTCAGGTGAACTCATAATAGATCCCAGGGAGTAACTGGAGAGGTGGAGGGAATATTTTGAACATCTTCTCAATGTAAGAGGAAATCATCCTGATGGTGTGGCGAACTGCCAAGTTCATGGGGAGGAGGAAAATGATGTTGGTGAAATTACGCTTGAGGAAGTGGAAAGGATGGTAAATAAAGTCCATTGTCATAAAGCAGCAGGGATGTAATAGCTTCATAGAGTAGTAAAATAGCATGGAGTGTTGGTAAGGTACCTTCAGATTGGACAAAAGCAGGAATTACACCTATCTATAAGCAAGGGAACAGGAAGGATTGCAATAACTATCGAGGTATCTCATTGATTAGTATACCAGGCAAAGTATTCTCTGGCATCTTGGAAGGGAGGGTGCGATCAGTAGTTGAGAGGAAGTTGGATGAAAACCAGTGTGGTTTTAGACGACAGAGAGGCTGTCAGGATCAGATTTTCAGTATGCGCCAGGTAATTGAAAAATGCTACGAGAGGAATAGGCAGTTGTGTTTATGTTTCGTAGATCTGGAGAAAGCATATGACAGGGTACCGAGGGAAAAGATGTTTGCTATACTGGGAGACTATGGAATTAAAGGTAGATTATTAAAATCAATCAAAGGCATTTATGTTGACAATTGGGCCTCATTGAGAATTGATGGTAGAATGAGTTCTTGGTTCAGGGTACTTACAGGGGTTAGACAAGGCTGTAATCTTTCACCTGTGCTGTTCGTAGTTTACATGGATCATCTGCTGAAAGGTATAAAATGGCAGGGAAGGATTCAGTTAGGTTGAAATGTAGTAAGCAGTCTGGCCTATGCTTAATGGCAGATTGTGCCGAAAGCCTGCAGTGTAATATCTTGGAACTTGAAAATAGGTGCAATGAGTGTGGTACGAAATTTAGCCTCTCGAAGACTAAATTGATGTCAGTTAGTACGAAATTCAACAGAATTGAATGTCAGATGGGTGATACAAAGCTAGAACAGGTCGATAATTTCAAGTATTTAGGTTGTGTGTTCTCCCAGGAATGTAATATAGTAAGTGAGATTGAATCAAGGTGTCGTAAAGCTAATGCAGTGAGCTTGCAGTTGCGATCAACAGTATTCTGTAAGAAGGAAGTTAGCTCGCAGACGAAACTATCTTTACATCGGTCTGTTTTCAGACCAACTTTGCTTTACAGGAGAGAAGTCTGGGTGGACTCAGGATATTTTATTCATAAGTTAGAAGTAACAGACATGAAAGTAGCAAGAATGATTGCTGGTACAAACAGGGGGGAACAATGACAGGAGGGTACTCAGAATGAGGAGATAAAAGCTAATTTAGGGATGAACTCGATGGATGAAGCTGTACGCATAAACCGGCTTCAGGGGTGGGGTCATGTGAGGCGAATGGAGGAGGATAGGTTACCTAGGAGAATAATGGACTCTGTTATGGAGGGTAAGAGAAGTAGAGGTAGACCAAGACAACGATGGTTAGATTTGGTTTCTAGTGATTTAAAGATAAGAGGTATGGAACTAAATGAGGCCACAACACTAGTTGCAAATCGAGGATTGTGGCAACGTTTGGTAAATTCACAGAGGCTTGCAGACTGAACGCTGAAAGGCATAACAGTCTATAATGATAATGTATGTATGTATGTATGTATGTATGTATGTATGTATGTATGTATGTATGTATGTATGTATGTATGCATGCATGTATGTATATTTATGTATGTTTATTCATTCGTTGAAAACTGGCATGTTATAATTTTATGTTACAATTTACAAAGATACAGGGTTTAAGCGTACAAGCTACAATTTACTATTCCTTGGATATAAATGACAGTATTTCCATTTTAAAAAATATATAATTTCTGTTATTCATTCAATGAAATGTAATATATTTAACTAATTTAACATCTCTATTACTTTATTTTGCACAATGTTATATGACTTTCCCTGTTCACTGAATTTCTAAAAATAGCATCTAAATCTGGCATCTGATGATAATAGCTACTCTCCAAATGGTGAGGGAGTTTTTTCACGAGTAAGGACATAGATATTTACCATCCAGGATTAAAGTACAACAACAGTGTAATTGTATCTACCAAATAAATGTACAGTATGCCTTCAAATAAATAATCTAACTGATAACTGAGGTTATTCCCAGTAAGCATGACTGGATTGTTGATGAGTTTATCTGTTAATCTAAATCCAAACAACCACTAACCACAGCTTATCCACCTTAATTCTGTATTATATTGGAGATGTTTTTAAAAGCACCTCTTAAAATATTAAAAATTCATTACATACAGTACAAAAATATTTGAGGTTGTAGGCCTAACTCTTTATTGTATCTGGTCAAAATACATGAACTGCAATGAACATAAATTACTTAATTCCTTACAACGTAAATTGAAAATGAATGTGGATTTCTGCCCTCTTTCTTTCATTAATTTTTGCCTCCATTTCAAAGTTGGGTATCACCGCAGTGATCAAGACTGACTGGGAGAACTTCCCCCAAACTTCACGGCCTGTGACTTAACCACAAGATCACTTCGGCTTAATAGCATACGCGCGTGGCTGCCTGTCTGCGGGACGATATGCCCAGCGTGGGCACCTCTGGTCTACCTTCTCTACCTGGACGTTATCCTTAAATCCAACCATCTTTACATACTGTTGACTAAACACTTCTGCCAACTATAAATCCTCACATATACACTCCCTTTGATCATTGATAATTTTTTGAGTGTCCTTCCTGGAACCTGTCCCTGCCTTAAAGTACCTGTGCATCCCCTTCCATTTTTCACTAAAACTGATATGACTGCTAAATTAAGCTTGATATTAGTTATTCTTAGCTAGCTTCTTCACTAAATTCAATTTCCTAATAAGTTCCTTCAATTTCTCCTTACTTCCACTTAATTCCTGTTGTTCCTCGTAGAATATAGGGCATCAGCAAAGCATCTCCATCTGGTCCTGTTGACAGCCAGCCTCTTCACCTCACTCCAGGTCTCGCCTTCTTCCATCGCTTCCATGTGAACAGATCTTCGCCACGTTTGCTTGCATCTCCCTCTCTTCCTTTTACCCTGCAGGTTCCAGTCTAGCGCCTCTCTCTCCCAATTGTTTTGTTCCCCTTCCTCAGTGTATGCCCAATCCATTTCCGCCGCTTTATCTGTATGGCCATCTCATTCTCTCCCGTCCTACTTCAGAGTTCATGGTTAGGGATTACTTCTGGCCAGTAGATGTTAAGAATCCTTCTCAAACAGCGGTTAACAAAGATGCGGAGTTTGGTCCTGATAGATATTCTGTTGTTCTTCCACACCAGATAGGGCCGAACAAAGGCACCATTTGCTTTTTGAATGTGCTGCGAGACATCTTGTGCAGCTCCCCCAGTTTTGGCAACTACACTGCCCAAGTAAGTGAAGCTATCCACATCCTCGATTGATTCACCAGTGAAGACAAATGAATCTGATTTGTTGGTATTAATCCTTGGGGCCTTGGTCTTCTTTGAGTTGATCATTAGTCCCACCTTTTTCCCTTCCTCTACGAAATCTTCGAGCTTTGCTTGCATTTCCCTGTGTGCCTCAGACAGGAGACACAAATCGTCAGCAAATTCCAGATCTTCAAGCCTATTGACTAATCTCCATTGGATATCACGTTTCACATTTTGAGTCACGTTCCGCATTACCGCGTCAATCTCAACCAAGAACATAGTTGGCAACAGGAAACACCCTTGACGAACTCCTGAGCGTACAGATATAGGCTCAGACATACGGCCCCCATGAATTAATCTACATGTGTAATCACGGTATGTTTCCTGATAGAAATTCTAAGTTCCCATAGAGGGAACTAGATATATTTCCACCAATAGAGCATATAATTTTTTATCTGATTCCTGAATGAGATCGACAATTTGTGCTGGCACTCCATAACGCTTCACTGCCTTGCAGATGGCATCTCTGTTGATCAAGTCAAAAGCTTTTTCAAAGTCAACGAACACTGCATAGAGGTGAGATGACCATTCAGCACACTGTTCCAGAATTATCCTCAAGGTGTTTATTTGGTCGATGCATGAACGATTCGGATGAAAGCCTGCCTGTTCTCATTCAAGCATTAAGTTGACATACTATTTTATTCTGTTCAGCAGAATCCTGGTCAAGACTGCTAGGGATTGAGAGAAGTGTAATGCCCCTCCAATTGTTACAATTAGACGTAACTTCACAAACAGTCCACATTTCCAATCTGCTGGCATTTCTCCAGTAACCCATACCTTCTCGAATAGAGGTTGCAATATATTGGCAATGGTGACTTCTAATGGAATATTGTCAACTCCTGCTGCCTTAGCAATATTTAACTCTTTCAGTGCCTTCTTGATTTCTTCTACTGTTGGAATGCAAGTTTTAATCCTTGGGTCAGACTTAATCCTTCTGCTTCTTCTTCCCCCACATCTGATTGATCTTCTATGGAGCGGTTTAGAACTGCAGAAAAATGTTCCTGCAATCGTTTCAGTTGATCCTCAGGGTTACTTAAGAGGGTTCCATCTTTGTTCCTCACTGGATGGTTTTTCTGCATCTGCTTCCTTGCCAGAATTCTGGTGATGGTATAGAGTTCTTCTACTGAGCTCGATAGCTGCAGTCGCTTAAGTGCGGCCAGTATCCAGTAATCGGGAGATAGTGGGTTCAACCCCCACTGTCGGCAGCCCTGAAGATGGTTCTCCGTGGTTTCCCATTTTCACACCAGGCAAATGCCGGGGCTGTACCTTAATTAAGGCCACGACCACTTCCTTCCGCTCCCTAGGCCTTTCCTATCCCATCGTCGCCATAAGACCTATCCGTGTCGATGCGACGTAAAGCAAAAAAGAAAAAGTTCTTTTGAGATTTCCTTTGTTGGCTGCCTTTTTTGCCTGTTGAGACAGGTCATCTGTCCAGTTCCTTTGATCTCTCCTCACACTTCTCTTTACTTCCCTATCCTTTGCAGCATATTTTGATTGCAGTTCTGCTTTTCTTGCTCGTGTCTTACATGCGTTCATTGCCCCTTTATCTCCCTCTTCTGTCGATTACCCATGTCTGTTTGCTCATCCAGTCTTTTTTCTTCCTATCCTTAAAACCTAGAATATTTTCACTTACTTCCATAAAGACAGATTTAATCTTCACCCATTTTTCCTCAGTAGTTTCATCCTCCACCTCAGTGAGTGATTGAAATCGATTCTTTAGTTCTATCCTGAAGACTGCCATCCTTTAGCTTTCCAACATCATACCATTTCCTTATCTGTTCTCCTTTTCTCTGCCTGGATCTTCATCCTAAAGGTAGCCACAACAAGATGATGATCACTATCGATGTCTGCACCCCTCTTATTCCTCAATCCAACACCGAATGCCTCCACCTTCGTCCAACCACCACATGATTTATCTGATTCTCTGTCCTATGATCCGGTGATACCCAGGTCACTTTATGGCAATCTTTATGTGGAAATACCATACCACCAATAACCAGATCGTGGTTGGTACAGAAGTTCCCAAATAACTGAATAGTAAACCAATCACAATGAATAACATACTGTTAAACCTGTGGGAAAAAATAAAATTAAAAAAACTAAATATATTAATATGTAAGATAAACCAACAATCTCTAAAATTAAATCCTTAGAATAAAATCCAGCCAAAACAGGTATACCACATAATGCAAGATTAGAAATATTAAAACAGATCTCCTCCAACAGTAATAATATCCTTCCTCTCCTGTTTCTTAATCATACTATTTAGATGCATGCCTCTTTGTCTTCTTCCTTTGCTGTCTCAGTGAGTGCATAGCACACTACCATCACAACATTTCTGATATTGGTCTTGAAACGTGCCACAATTATCCTTGCCGACACTGAATATCACTCCATAAGGCTCATCTTAGCCTCCTTGTCCATCAATATACCCTCACCTTCACAACTCACTCCATTGCCCTCAGGTCTTCAAGAATATATAAATGTAGCTCCATCATGGGTAATCAGTTCCCCTAACTTGCTCCATCTCATCTCACTTAATCCTAAGATGTTCAGACCATAACTGTTCATATATGCCACTGCCTTTCGTAGTCTTCCACTTCCCCCGCAGAGTTCTCACATTTTATAATCCAATTTTCGTTACCTTTTTCAAGCCAAAAGTCCCATCTTTGGATCGGTCTGGTTTCTCTTTGTTGATGTTTCTGTAATGGTTTATGTTATGGGGATATAGTGGTGGACAGAGGTGAAAGAAGGTGCAGGCATGAATGGGTCGATATAAGACAATCTGAAGATTAATTTAAAACTTTAAAATTAGAGCTATATTTCATTCTCTCCTATCTTTTGGTTTCTTTTCAAAGTCAAACTTTGCAATTCAGGTACAAACGTTCTTAAGATGGGATAACAATTTAGAAAGTTAATTATACATCCTCCAGGAGTGCTTCGGCTCCTTCTAACAACAGTCAAGAAGACGAACCTCCCAATTTCTTTTACATCAGCAGGAGCCAGAGTATTCAAAATACACACTCTTCTGAGAACACTTTTTGCTCCACAAAATTATCTAGGAGACCACTCTCCAAACATTACAGCCTTCCAAAGGCACCATTCAATATTTACACTAACACCTCTACATCTGTGCTCTATAAAATTTTCACTTAGGAATCTATTTCCAGAAATTTCCAGGCCTGTCAAAGGCTCAACATACATTTTACAAACTCAAACAGTAGTCACTGTCTTCTATGTTCAACAGTCTAACATCTTTACACAAAAAGGTATGAAATAGAATTTCACAGGGGTATCAAATACCTGTTCTACCAGGCCTTTGTGGGAAACAACAGGTTAAAGTTACTGGCCCAAAAATCAAAATGATGTGGAGGCGGAACCTTGCACTCCTTGAAATTTTCAATGAAAATCTTAAAACTCTATTTGGGCTTCTGGCCCGAAGTTGCAGAGGCTAAGCCTATACTACCGAGGAGACTAGATGGAGAGAATATTTAAATTACAAGGATTTCAGACTGGAAAAGGTTAGAAAATCATTGTCGCCTCAAAATCAAGTTGATAGGTAATGCGACAGTGTTTCACATTCTCTATTCCCCGATTTCGATTAAGTTCCTTTGGCTTGTTTTGAAATTTACATTAGAAGTTTTGAAATTTACATTTAAAGTTGAAGTTCACATTTTAGAAATTTAAAGTTACATTTTTTTTAGCTATTTGTTTATGTCACACTGACACAGATAGCTCTTATGGTGATGATGGGGTAGGAAAGTCTTAGGAATGGGAAGGAAGCGGCCGTGGCCTAATCAAGGTACAGCCCCGGCATTTGCCTGGTGTGAAAATGGAAAACCACAGAAAACCATCTTCAGGGCTGCCAACATGGGGTTCGAACCCACTATCTCCCGAAAGTTACATTATTAAAGATTGGAAACCTTCCCCTCGAGTTAGCTGTCAAAGACTATCACTTACTTAGGACTGCCATTACCTTGAGCTGATGGACTACTCGGCAATGGATGAGGCTCCCTGCCTCCTTTATAAACACACACACTAAACTGGAGCGATGAATAAGACCACCTGGTCGAAAAATGTGCCAGCTTTTGTACCCGAGAGGAAAGATCCAGAAAGCTCTGGGCTAAGGCCCAAGACCCCCCCAATTTCCATTGAGTAATTAAATAGATACAAGATATAGGTGATTTGCTGAAAAATTAATATAGAAAATTTCCTATTGGCCCACATCTTATGTTGGCGGAAAGAGCTAGAAGTGTTGTAAACTTTAACACACCAAAAACAAAGAATCATCAACTCAGTTTAGAAAACCTAGGGGAAAAAAACTTAACAATTTTAATAGTCCATCTTCACACCAGAGGGCATAATATAGATTGTAGTAGAGACATCTGTTGACAAAAGTTCAAACTTCTTGCGCTAGCTGTTGTGAATTTTAGATTTAAGATGGCATTTCCCATAGTGCTTCATTTAAATGAATGGGGCGGGCGTACCTTCTGGTACAGTTTAAAAAAAATGCTATTTGTTCAGGGCGTCGACATATAGAGATCTTTTGCCCCTACTTGCACCATATGATATGAACCTGCATGTAATTGGAATTGTGGAAGTGTAGAGTGTTGAATGTGAGGAAAGGAACGTTAAGGATGACACAGACACCCAGTCCCCAGGCCAAGGATATTAATCATGTATATGTAAAAACTTCTGACCTGGCCGGGAATTGAACCCGGGGCCGCCAAGTGACAGGTGGATGCGTTGCCCCCTACACCGCAGGGTCAGACTTCTGGTACAGTTTAATTTAAGGTTGTGCAAGTTATTGACCCACAGCGCCCGAGCCTGGTGGTGGGGCTGCCACCTGAAGCCTCCAGGCATGCTGTTTTCTATTGGGGTTGTCTCCCTTAGCCTTTGAAGATCCCTCTTCAGCACAAGGCAGTGGTTTCCCTCTTCATTTAACCCCAAGAGGGAAGGTTGCCTCCTCCGCCAACTTTTCCGTACCAAAGGTCTCCTTCTCCGCCTCAGCTGCCATTAAGGACTTCACCAGAGCCCCATTAGCTGTTACTTTACAGGATTCCTGTAAGACCTTCACAGCTACCGTAGCGGTCCTGGGGCACACAAGGTTCCTACTGTACTTCGCCCTTACAGGCTATCTCCTACTTCATACCATCGCCCACCCCCCACGATGCGGACGAGGGGTTGGACTTATGGGAGACCCTTACTTCCACAACCTTTCCTAACTCTGTTTCTTTCCAATCTGCACTTCCTCCTTAATCTCTTTATTCCTCTGTTATAATATATTTGATCTTTGCCCTTCCTTTCCACCTTTGAAAGGTACATCCCAATTTTCACAGTTCTCAACAATTGCCTTAAACCTATCCCAAAGGCTGTTTATATTTTTATGTACCATTTTCCACCAGTCATAATTTAAAATTTCTCTCATGCCTGCCTTATCAACCATATGGTATGGCCTTAGTATTCCTACTTTTATGCCTTTGCTGGCAGGACCTAGTGTTTACAGTGCACTATGTCTTCTGGTATGGGCTAGAGCAATTTTGTTACTTTCATTGATCTGTCTCTGTCTTATCCTTGGCTTTGACTATATGAAAGTGACTGATGTATGAGCGATGCTAGTAATGCCATTCCTTCGGCAGCCAGTCCCTGCTATGAATGGTGTGAAAATGTTGCTCATAGGGTCGGTTGGTGCATGCATTTCAGTGGGCTTGGCAGACTGATATGTAATAGCAACTTCTGGCTCAGTGAGGAAAGCAACGGGGAAACTACCTCAATTCTCATTTCCCTAGTATGCTTCTTCAGTGATGCCTAAGCCATCTATGACAGCTGATGGCAGAGCTGTTGAGGATCCAACCAGCCTTAGGGCTGAAGACTGAACATACATACATATATACATTCCTACTTTTACAAACCTTCCTTACTATTGTATTTATTTTTAACTATGACAAAAACAGCTTTGTGATCACTTTTACTATCGATAAGTTCATGTTCTCTATAGAGGTCATCTGGTTTTATCAGCACCATGTCTAGCATATTCATCCCTCTACTTGGTTCCATCACTTTCTGATTCGAAGGCTGCTTTGTTGGGCCTTGCATCATTGGAAACCAAACAAAATCACAACTTGTTGGACCACACTGCAAGTTACCAGCCTGCTACAGCCTTGTGTCAGTGTTCTTGTGTACAGTTAATATGTGGAGCTTTATGCACTACTGTGAATGGTGGCCACATGCATGGTACCCAACTCCAAATATTCATTGAATGCAGTCTCCTTCTTGATGTTCATTCAGATTTTTTTTTTTTTTTTTTTTTTTTTGGATGGACTTACATTTATGGACTGCAGCAAATCCTGTCAGGTTTGAAACTGATTTTCAGTGACAAGGTGCAACATTCATCTCCAGTTGGGTTAGAAGCTTCCTATAACCACGGCTCTGACTCTGTGTTTCATGTACATGTCTTACACTATTGTCTTGTAGACTTGTTGGACTCACTGTGTTGATACGCGAATGTTTGTTTGTTTGTTTGTTTGTTTGTTTGTTTGTTTGTCCAACCCTTGTTCCGTTTCTCTATGGGATTGGGTATACAATCAATGAGTCTTTGTAGCGCGTTTTTAAGACCAGATCCCTTCCTGATATCTACCCCATCAGAGGAGTTAATAAGATGAAATGAATAACATAATATGTGATAGGAAGGGAGGGTGAAACCCGGTGCTGGCACCACTGTTGAATAGCACCAAGGGGTTTGCTCAGGCTTAACGACCTCATCTGATGGGTGAATCACCATCAGCAGCGTCATATGCCCTAACTTCATTTGAAAATTGTAGGGAATCAAACCATTTCATTCATGGTGGTCCTGTGGGCATGCCCTAACATAATAGCCATGCCAGTCTGTTACATCCTTGGGTTGACCCATCTTGACACACACTAGATATACAACTAACTAGTATACTTACACCGTGTCAATGACTGTGCACTTTTGAGGGGGTGAATCTCCTTTTTTAAATTAAAAAAAAAATTATCGCATTCTCTGTGCAAATTTTCATGGCATTAGCTACTGTGCCGGCTGAGTGGCTCAGATGGTTGAGGCGCAGGCCTTCTGACCCCAACTTGGCAGGTTTGATCATGGCTCAGTCTGGTAGTATTTGAAGGTGTTCAAATACGTCAGCCTCGTGTCAGTAGATTTACTGGCACGTTAAAGAACTCATGCAGGACTAAATTCTGGCACCTTGGCGTCTCCAAAAACCGTAAAAGTAGTTAGTGGACGTAAAGCAAATAACATTATTATTACATACATACATACATACATACATACATACATACATACATACATACATACATACATACTGTCCCCTTCTCCGGGGTCGCTCAGTCGGCGGAGCGAGAGTCCCAAAAGGGTGGACTGTTTGTAGGGCCAGCTTGCTATTACGGGACCGACCTTCAGAAGATTTATATTTGCAGGGCCATTGGTGACTGGATAGGAGACATAATGTGGAATAAAAATCAGAACAAAATGACAAACTGGTTTATTAAAATGAAAATAAAATTCAGTCTGAACAATGCTAGGAAAGAAATTACATTATAACATTTCTTCAACATAATTCACTGATTATTCTTCTCGTTAACAAAATGACTATGAGGCCTTGGCATGCTTAGCGAATTTATTGGATTCAATTACACCTTCAATGAACTTCCAACCGAAGCCATTCTCTGTAACATTTGATCAGTCACGTAATTAGTGATACTGTCGTTAGAATTGCAACAAAACAATGTCACACTGAACATGAAATAACCATATTTCATTACTTCCTTAATCTTTACGAATTGCCCATTGATTAATTCTTTCTTTAGCACATCTTTGACAAAATTTTCTGTCTAATTTATAGGCATATTTTGAGAAAAATTTCTTGAGAAATTACTTTGTCATACTTATGAGAAATCCTTCCTAAATCATTTTCTCACACCTTTGAGAAATTCTTTACAACTTTTTCTTGAGAAATTCTATACAACTTATTTTCGAGAAATGTTTTACAATTTTGAGAAATTCTTTGGCGCATTTCCCCTCTCTCGCAGATTTCGCTCGACTGTATTCCTTTATCAATCATAACAACGATTTTTAACTGACTAGTATTCTATGGATGGTTAGAGCATCACGTAACACCACGCGTAATCAACAACAACAACAACAACAACAACAACAACATTGACTAATAAATCACATAAAAACACGAAAAGAATAAGCATTCTTGGAACGACATGGATAACTGTCACGTAACAACATAATCACCAACTGTTTATAGGCAGATTTATCACACAATTGAAACTATCATACTTCATTATTATTATTCATTTATTATTATATTCTCTTCTTAAATTTTATTGAAGACCCTTATAGCATGAACCGATCATAATAAGAATTCATCAAGACTATTGTTACAAGACGAAATAGGATGACTAAATTAATCTTGAAGAAATAATCATCACCACCATCATCGGAAAGATGCGTCTTTGAGCCCCAGGAAAGGCTAATAATAAGCAAGTCATACATTATTCAATATCGGTTGTTGAGCGAAGGAAAGAACTATTATTAGTCCCTAAATATTATCAAATCACCATAAATCACTATCATCACTATAATTCACCATAATCACTATGACTGACATGCACCCTAGTGGTCCCATATCGTCAATTTCATCGTAAAATCCACCATCACAATATCGTTCAATTTTATTCTCAACAACCAGTCAAATACCCGACTTTCATTATTGTTATAATAATTATTTTTATTTCTCCTACTATGGCTCCTAGAAAACGTCTTCTCGATGAGCTGCTTCTAGTACACTTAAATTATCATCCCTTCTGATATCAATCATATCACATAAACTAATAGTTCATTAAGCCTTCGGTTTATTAGTATTTTAGTCCTATATTTAATCTCATCCTCCTCGTCATGATTATTATGACCACATTTTATTCTTCTTCTTCTTCTACTTATGCTTATTTTTAGGTCTTAATTCCACATAATTCCTTTCGAAGATCTTAATTATTCATGACCTTGTAAAACTCACTGGCAACTGGGATTACTTATCACCGAACCAAAAACACGAACATTATTCCAAAAGAATGCAAAGATAGAAAATATAGAAACCATAAGTCAAAGAATGCATGAATACTCTACCATCACCATTTAAGTACAACATTTCAAAAGAAACTACACTCCTCTAAGCAAGAATACAATCTACTAGTCATCTACTGAAAGAGAAGAAATTTTACAATGGTACTTATGGTTCTGATGGAAATCCTTGGCGTCGGGATGCAGCCATGGGCGTCGGCGTCCTCTTCTTCCGCTATGGAGGCTTGTAGACGGACAAGTTCATCGCGCTGGCGTGCACACTTTGGCTTAACCCATCATGACTACGGCTACGTACAGCAGTCTTGAATCACTCCAACAATGTTCCAGAAAATTCCAGGATTTTCCTCTCGTTCGTTGCATGCTGTCGGCTAGTCTTCACAGAGGTAGCTGAAACTGAAATTTTGTATCAGAAAATAGGATAGCCTTTGTCTCCTCATTCTGAGTACCCTCCTGCCATTGTTCCCACCTCTTTGTACCAGCAATCATTCTTGTTACTTTCATGCCTGTTACTTCTAACTTATGAATAAGTTGTTATTATTATTATTATTATTATTATTATTATTATTATTATTATTATTATTATTATTATTATTATTATTATTCATTTCATTCATTCATATAATTTTTTTCCTTATGGACAGTGTTTGAACTCGAATATCTCATGATGACACAATTTTCACTTCTTTTTCTTCTTCCTCTTCTCTTCTCAAAATCTCTTCATCCTTTGGCTGTGCTCCTGTTTCCTTTGTTCTGTCCACAATGTTCCTGTCTTCTACTTCTTCTCATTTACTATAAATTTTGTATTCCTAATTTTGTTTCTGAATTCTTTTCTGTCTCCTATCATTTGCCTGTTGATCCCCACCTGCCTTAAGTCTTCCTCTATTTCATGATACCAATTTGTTTTCTTGCTTGAACTGTTTACTACATCAAAGATTTTCTTTGTAAGTCTGTTGCTGTCCATTCTCTGTATGTGACCATAAAAAGATAGTCTGTGTTTACTGATCATGTCTGTGAGTCTGTCAGTGTGCTGGTACAGCTCTTCAGTAGGTCGTTTCATCCATATGCCATCTCTGTGTATTGGTCCAAAAATTTTTCTGAGAATTTTACGTTCTATTTTTCTGTCTCTATGATGCCTGATGCTCCAATTGTGGTCGTTTCTGACGCATACAATGCTTCTGGTGATACGACTGTTTTGTAGTGTCTTAAGTTTGGCTCGAAGGTATCACCACCTTGACGAAGGCAAAATATATTTTGCCGGGTGTTTATTGGAGGCTTGCGTGGTCAAATGATCCTTAGAGCTATGCCGGCGGGAGCATCTGCTCCTGGTAGGGCCACCCAAGCCGGACAGGTCTAAGGTGACGATCCAGACTAAGAGTGATACCCTGGTCCTCCAGGTTGGGGGTTGAGCGTAGGGTTAACTCCCCTACCTCGTAAAAAACCAACTGTTACGGATACCTTAAGAATGAATAATGCAGGACTGGAAAACTTGGTGACGAACCGGCGAGAAAAACGGCTAAAGAGAAGGAATAAGGATATTATATTAGCAACGTGGAATGTTAAGACATTGCAGAGACCTGGCAAGTTGAAAGAATTAAGGATTGAAATGGATAAGTATGGAGTGAAAATAGCAGCTCTACAGGAACTAAGATGGAAAGGGCAAGGGATGATGATGTCTGGACAACATATTTTGATGTACAGTGGAGAAAAAGCAGGCAGTAATGGCACAGGATTCCTCATACATAAGTCAGTAAAGCAAAGCGTGATCAACTTTACTCCAATCAATGATAGGATGTGCTCTGTGAGAATTAGGGCAAAATTCTTCAACGTAACTGTGTTTTGTGTGTACGCCCCTACTGAGGAGGCAGAAGATGAGAAGAAAGATGCATTTTATACCAAATTGGAGGAAGAAATTAATAAAGTTCAAAGGCATGATGTGAAAATTATCCTTGGAGATTTAAATGCAAAAATTGGAAGAGAAGAAGTGTACAAACACTTAGTAGGGAAAGAAAGCCTGCATGAAGTAAGTAATGATAACGGATTGAGATTGATTGATTTTGTGAGTGGAAAGCAGATGATAATTAAAAGTACTTGGCATCCTAGGAAAAACATTCACAAGGAGACCTGGATTTCACCAGATGGTGTGACAAGAAATCAAATAGACCATGTTATCATAGACAGGCGACATGCATTAGATATTATGGATGTTAGAAGCTGCAGAGGTGCTGATGCTGATACAGACCACTATCTTGTTAGAGTCAAGTACAGACAAAAAATAGATTTGGCAAGAACGGAAAAAGTAACAAGAAAGGCAAAGCACAATATTGAAGGACTAAAAAATGAGGAATTGGAAGAGAAATACAAAAAGAAAATAGCTGAATCTTTGGCAATAAAAAGGGAATTATGGGAGAAAGGAGAAGTGGAAGATAAATGGGAGATACTGAAAACAACTATCAGTGAAGTTGCAGATAGTACCCTGGGAAAGAAGAAATTGGTAAAGAGAGCAGAATGGTTTGATGAGGAATGTTCAACATTAATCCAAGAGAGGAATGATGCTAGGAACAGAATGCTTCAAAGGAGAACAAGACAAACAGTAGAAGAGTATAGAGAGAAACGAAGAAGAGCAGATAAGATATGTAGATATAAGAAAAGAGCTTTTGAAAGAAAGAGAATCGAAGAACTGGATGAAATGAAGGATAGAAACGAGGTACGAAAGTTCTATGAAAGAACAAAAGACATTAAGAGAGGGTTTCAACCAAGAGCTGTTTTCTTCAAGGATAAAGATGGAAACCTTCTGGGTGATAAAAGCAAAGTGCTTGGAAGATGGCAGGAGTATTTTTACGAGTTACTCAATGGAAATAATGAAGATGATAGAGAAGAGGAAAATATAAATGTTGATGGGGAAGAAAGAGAATTGGAAGAGGAATCAGTAAAAGAGCCAGACTTAGAAGAGGTCAAAGCTGCAATTAATGCATTAAAGAATAATAGAGCCCCAGGTGAAGATGGAATGGAGTCAGAGCTGTTGAGATATGGGGGAGAGGGAATAGAAATGGCTGTTTATGAATTGATTAAGGAGGTTTGGACAAAGGAGGAAATACCCAAGGATTGGACATTGGGTATAATTTACCCATTACATAAAAAGGGAGATAAGGCAGTATGTGGAAATTATCGAGGGATCACCTTGCTGGATGGAACGTACAAGGTTTTTGGTAAGGTACTAGCCTTAAGATTGGAATTATGGATGGAAAGAATATTAGGGGATTACCAAGCAGGTTTTAGAAAACATCGCTCTACTCTGGATCAGATATTTATATTACGACAAGTGCTAGAGAAATTTTATGAATATGACAAACAGCTACATCAGCTGTATGTTGATTTTAAACAGGCATATGACAGTCTAGATAGGGGTAAAATTTACAAGATTATGAAAGAATTTGGAATCCCAAGGAAATTGATTAGATTAACAGAAATGACTTTGAAAACAACGGTATGCAAGGTGAGAGTGGAGCAAGATCTGTCAGAGGAGTTTTTAGTGGAGAGAGGACTAAGACAGGGAGATGTACTTTCCGCACTGCTTTTTAACCTAGCATTGGAAAAAGTAATCCGTGAATTGCCCATCAACCCAGGGGGAACCATTTTGAACAGATTAGTACAAGTGATAGCATATGCTGATAATGTAGCAATAATTGCAAGAAATGAAAGAGCTCTTGAAGAGAGCTACTCAGTATTAGAAGGGAAAGCACAGGACCTAGGACTAGAAGTGAATATAAACAAAACAAAATATATGAAGATGGGAGATACAGAGGGAGTAAGAGGAAGGACCCCAGTAAGATTAAATGGGAAGGAATATCAAAGAATCACATCTTTCAAATATCTAGGCTCTATAATAACAGAGGACAATAAAACCTCCGTGGAAATACAGTAGAGGATAACAAGTGAAAACCGATGCTTTTACGCCTTGCAAAATAGGTTTAAATCCAGGAATGTCAGCAGGAATACAAAAATTAAAATATACACAACAGTACTAAGACCAATAGTTATGTATGGCTCAGAATGCTGGGTGATGACCGCCAGAGAAGAACAGTGGCTGTTACGGTGGGAAAGGAAGATATTGAGAAAGATATTCGGTGCAGTAAGAGAGCAGGATGGGTGGAGAATGAGGACAAATGTAGAGCTGCAAGGACTGTTTGGCCAGCCAGATATTGTTGCTAAAATTAAGCAGAGAAGAATTAGGTGGGCCGGTCATGTTCAGAGAATGGCAGAAACCTGCACCGTAAAAAAGGTGTTTATAGGGAAACTTGATGGAAGGAGGAGGAGAGGAAGACCCAGGAAAAGATGGATTGATGATGTTGAGGATGACCTTAGAAAGTTAGGAGTTAAACGTTGGAGAAGAAAAGCTGAGGACCGAGATGAATGGAGGCAGGTGATAAAGGAGGCCAAGGACCTACAAGGACTGTAGCGCCGACCAGTAAGTAAGTAAGTAAGTAAGTTTGGCCTGTCTTGATATGCTTTTTTTATAATGTGACCATGTGAATATGTATGCTTTCTGGGAGTTTTTCCGTTCGTTCTATGTTAGACGCCTTGTTTGATCCTCCTATTTGTATGTATTCCCCTAAATATTTAAATTTTTCTACTCTTTTTACGGATCCACATACAGTATGCATAGTGTGCACATTGTTGTTCTGTCGTTCCATGTATTGGATCTTCTCGTAAGATATCTGTAGCTGTGAGCTTGCATCCGGGAGATAGTAGGTTCGAATCCCACTATCGGCAGCCCTGAAGATGGTTTTCCGTGGTTTCCCATTTTCACACCAGGCAAATGCTGGGACTGTACCTTAATTAAGGCCACGGCCGCAGGCCTTTCCCATCCCATCGTCGCCATAAGACCTATCTGTGTCAGTGCGACGTAAAGCCCCTAGCAAAAAAAAAATATATCAGACCTGTTTTGGCAGCTATTTCATGCAAGTGTTCCAGTGCTTCCTTTGCCTCCTGAGTATTATTGCTAAGTATGGCTATGTCATCTGCAAATCCCAGACATTGTATGATTGTTTTTGTTTCACGTGTTCTTCCCAGCTGTATTCCTTTAACTTGTTCCTCCCACTGCTTGATAATTTTGTCCAACACCATGTTGAACAAGATTGGTGAGAGCCCGTCTCCTTGTCGGACACCTGTGTGTATCTGGAAGGGTTCCGAAATTCCTCCCATGAACTTGATTTTAGAGGTGGTGTCTGTAAGTGTCTGTTGTGTAAGTGCTCTGGTTTTTCTGTCAATGCCATATTCTTCCAGTATGTCAAAGAGCGTCTGTCTGTCTATGAAGTCGTACGCTTTTTTAAAGTCCACAAAGGTAACTACAGTGTTTTTTGTTTGTGTGACTTTCAAAAGTGTTCTCAAGTTCCAGATCTGTTCGATGCATGATCTCCCTTTTCTGAAGCCTGCCTGGTATTCACCTATTTGTGCATCTGCTTGTGGTTCTAGCCTGTTTAATAGCACCTTAGAGAAAATTTTGTACGCAACTGGTACTAGCAAAATACCTCTGTAATTATTTGGATCTGACTTATCACCCTTTTTATGTAATGGATGGATTAATGCACATTTCCATTCCTCTGGCACTTTCTCTGTGACGCAAATATCTGTGATAATCTTATGGATTTTTTTTGGTGATGTTTTCATCTTGGAACTTCCAGATCTCGGCGATAATACCATCCTCTCCTGCTGCTCTGTTATTTTTCATTTGTTTTATGATTTCCTCTATCTCTTCTATTGTGGGTGGATTAGAATCGGGGTTGGATTTAATTTTTTGGAATGTTAGTTTTTCTGTGGGTTTCTTGCAATTAAGAAGTTTATCAAAGTAATGCTTAAGAATGTTACAGTTTTCTTTCGTGTTTGTTTCCAGGGATCCATCTGTTCTTCGGAAGCAGGGGCTAGGAGGTTGATAGCCTTTAATAATAATAATTATTATTATTATTATTATTATTATTATTATTATTATTATTATTATTATTATTATTATTATTATTATTATTATTATTATTATTCACAATTTTATAATTGGGTTTATGACCTTCTTCGGTACAATGTACATGGAAGAAGAGAAGTACTATTTCGTACATACGCACATATGCTTCATACATATCGGTATATACTTACATTGTTAACAAATAAATTTGACAGATATGTATGAGATATTTACTATACATAAATGGTCAAAATTATTAGTGGTCGATTTTCATTAGTCCTCTGTATATGGTGGATGGTTCATGCCAATAAACTTCCTCACTATATGGCAAGTGGCCAGGATTGTTGCTTTTTGTAATTCTCTGTAAGTGAGAGGGTGGAGATTAAGGGCTTCAGTGCTCCTGCGTAGTGTCTTTGGTATAATACCATTACATTCAATCACTACTGGAATTATAACATTGTTGAGTTTCCACGTGGTTTTTATCTCTGTGGCCAGATCTGTGTATTTGGAAATCATCTCTGTATGTGTTGATTGGAGGTTGTATTAGGGCGTGCTATGTCAATTATGTAGCAGATTTTCTTGTTTTTATCCACAAAAGTTATATCTGGTCTATTGCAGGTAATAGTTTTATCAGTAATGATACTTCTATCCCAGTAAATTTTGTAATTGGGGTTTGTACTTCCAATATGCTGTGGTACAATGGATTAGGTTATTTTGTCGGGCTAATTTCTGGTGAATGATTTTTGCAATTTGGTCATGTTTGTACTTGTAGTCCATGTTTGCCATTAATTGACAACCTGAGATTATATGCTGAATGGTTTCTGGAGATGTATTACATAGTCGGCACAGATCTGAATAGACAGACGGATCATGCAGTATATGCTTCCTGTAGTTCCTTGTGGCAATGACTTGATCTTGTATGGCGAACATGAAGCCCTCTGTTTCTGGGTATATAATGTTGTTGTTGTTGTTGTTGTTATTATTATATTATTATTATTATTATTATTATTATTATTATTATTATTATATTGCACCGTACGGGGTACATTATTCGTATTGTGCCTTTTCCCTCACTGCCTCAAATACTCCGGCTAATAATCTAATATAAAATGTTGGATGGACAAATAAATATAATCATCTCCTAAAAATTCAGGACGACACGCAGGTAAGAATAAAATAATTACATCAACTTAGGTCTGCGACTAAATCATATTACAATCATCTGTATCTGCAAAAAAAATCATTTGTATATTCCATCCCATCCAACATGTGCATTCATTTATCTACACCGATATTGGCTTATTTCGGTGAATAACACATGAGAACCATATTTTGTTATCAAATCATATATTCGTTTGCTGCACAATACCTTTCAGGGATACTCATTTCAATTAACCTTTTTTTAATCGTGGACTCAACTGAGAAATGCACAGCCTTTTCCCCAAATCCGTCCGCAAAACCAATTCCAATTAATTGTAGCCAACAATAAAATACATCTTTGACTTTATCTATTGATTATTTATAAGTACTCCATTTAATATCTCTTCCGATAACGAATTGAATAAATAACAAGAATTCCGGTTGAAATCCTTATCTCCTATTTTATTGAAAGTTCGTTGTACTTGGAATGAAGTATAATTACAATTACATATTCAGTTACACTCTTAGGAATTCCAATTCCAAATTGAAATACAATTCAATATTTTCTTATCATGTAAAAAAAAATCGTCGACATTAACATTACAATCTCGTTTCAATATTTTGAAATATTAATAATTCGTCGAAATATTATTGAAACCTTATAAAATATCCCCTAAACATTGTTGAGATGTCGTTGGAGTGGTTGAAATACCTTGGAATATCGGTGAAATAATATTTGAATATTCCTTAAAAATTGTTGAAAAATCATTGAAATGACTGAAGCACCTAGGAATATCGGCGAAATAATGTTTAGGTATTCCTTAAAAATTGTTGTAAAGTCATTGAAATGACTGAAGCACCTTGGAATATCGGCGAAATAATGTTTAGATATTCCTTAAAAATTGTTGAAAAGTCATTGACATGACTGAAGCACCTTGGAATATCGGCGAAATAATGTTTAGATATTCCTTAAAAATTGTTGAAAAGTCATCGAAATGACTGAAGCACCTTGGAATATCGGCGAAATAATGTTTAGATATTCCTTAAAAATTGTTGAAAAGTCATTGGAATGACTGAAGTACCTTGGAATATCGGCGAAATAATGTTTAGATATTCCTTAAAATTGTTGAAAAGTCATCGAAATGACTGAAGCACCTTGGAATATCGACGAAATAATGTTTAAATATTCCTTAAAAATTGTTGAAAAGTCATTGACATGACTGAAGCACCTTGGAATATCGGCGAAATATTGTTTAAATATTCCTTAAAAATTGTTGAAAAGTCATTGACATGACTGAAATACCTTGGAATATCGGCGAAATAATGTTTAAATATTCCTTAAAAATTGTTGAAAAGTCATCGAAATGACTGAAGTACCTTGGAATATCGGCGAAATAATGTTTAAATATTCCTTAAAAATTGTTGAAAAGTCATTGAAATGACTGAAGTACCTTGGAATATCGGCGAAATAATGTTTAGATATTCCTTAAAAATTGTTGAAAAGTCATCGACATGACTGAAGCACCTTGGAATATCGGCGAAATAATGTTTAAATATTCCTTAAAAATTGTTGAAAAGTCATTGACATGACTGAAGTACCTTGGAATATCGGCGAAATAATGTTTAAATATTCCTTAAAAATTGTTGAAAAGTCATCGAAATGACTGAAGCACCTTGGAATATCGGTGAAATAATGTTTAAATATTGCTTAAAAATTATTGAAAAGTCACTGAAATGACTGAAGTACCTTGAAATATAGGTGACATAATGTCGAAATATCAAGAATATTAACTAAGTACCACTCAAATATCAACTAGACATCATTAAAATATCATTTGAATTTCATTGAATATCCCTAAAAAATTCATATGTATGATCTTTGCTTTCTTTGTTTTCTCAAGTCTTCATTGTGTAATAACGAAAACAACATAAGTAAGTTCCATAACTATGGTTCAAAAATTACTATACAGCTATATATCGACTCAAATAAAACCGTAAATAAAATATTCTTTATACTAGGTAAACTAATTTGGTCCTAAAACCATCTGAAAATAAATAGGAGTAGTCTATCATAACATACATGTGCAAACAAGCTAATCAAACATCTAGGAATGCAATACTTCCATTCGTAAATAAACATCTTTCCGCGAAATTAAAACAGAAAATGGTATCGGAAATTTACCTGTCCACAAGCAGTAGTCATTTCAGTCATGAAGACGTTTCCTCCCACCAAACATGCGTTTGACAGAAATTCAACTTAGGCTTAGCTTATTATGTGAGATTCTTCAAAAAAATATGTTAACTTTCAATCGCGAATGCCTTATTTTAGGATATAATTTTTGATGACCGTATACCATAAGTAGCCTGTAAGTTCATTAACCTCTTACAATCGTATGCATGTGCCACATAACCCGACTTCGTATACTGCTACGTAATTCACATGACGAAAACATCAACTATAACGTAACATTAGCGTTATGTTGCTTAAATATTACCAACTGCTCAAATCTAGTCGTATTTCACCGAATACGCATTCTGTCAATAACAATTCCTCATTACTTATACACTTCCCTATCTCCATTATTTTAGCCTATAATCTCTTAAGATTATCGATCATAACAACGATTCCACCTAACAAAATCATTCGTTGCTTTAACTATAGTGCAGTATACGTATAATCCATTCACATAATCTCATCACCTATCATGGGTTTACGGTATTCCGTAACACAAGCAATCACATATTCTCAGCAAAATAACGCGAGTGTAAATATTTCAGGTTCTACTTACTTACTTTTGGTGTCAAGTTATCGTTAAATTAAGTTCTGTTAATCTAGAAGACGGTCTAATACCATTCTGCATTGCACTGGAGTTGAATTACCCAATGAAAGGCATGAATCTTGAGAATCACATTGATAATGTCGGTTTTCCAAAGCTTCACATAAAATAAACAAGCACTCCTACTCATTGATTATAGATTTGAAACGTCAAAGACTACCTAAGTCCATATCTTAAATAAGCTATGAGGATTCCTTTTTAATGACCCTACTCATAGAACTTTTATCTTGAAGAATTAAACATTAACCATACTACCATCATATATTAAATTAAATATTCACTATCGTTCATCCAAATATAAGTAATTTTAACTACGAAAATTTAAATATAAGGAACTTGACTTATCTTGCTTTCGTTATTCGACTGGGATGGTCTTCATTCTGGATCTCCCTCGGCTCCCGACTCGAGTTGCGGTTCACGTCATCGTTGGTTACTGGTGACTGGCCTCGGGTGTGGGTGATGACGGCTGGCAAGGGCTCCCACCGGATTGTGATCCCATTCTTCTGGTTTACTCAGCCATCGTATCTCCGTCGATTACGTGCGGTAGAAACATAATGAAGGATAGCATTAGGTGCATTCTCCAAACAGGGAATAAATAATTTTGAATATATATTTTAGCTATCTAGTAAGTTATTCGTTAAGATGCAATATTTAGCGCAATACTTTAGGTATTTCTTGTTTGTCGCTAGCTTAAAGAATAAGCTGCCGATCTCTAAATCTTCTTTAAGATTTCGGCTATGCGTTTGTATTGGCAAATATTATGGGCGATATCTTCTTTTTTTCTTTCACTGCTTTCACGCCCGATGCTTTTAATTTGTATTTATAGTTTATATACCGCCGTAATTATAGTATTAGCAGTTTTCTTCTCTGAATTCAACCTCTTCTTTTCTTGGATACCAATTCTTGCTCACAATTTCGTTCCGATGATCAATACGATTTTTTTTAAAGTGTCGTCTTTTTTTTATTCGGGACAACAATCTGATTCTTTTGTCACGGCCATTTGGATTGCTAAGGTCCGATCGTCGCAATATCAACTCACGGCCTGGTTATATCTGCATTTTCTCTCTATAATATACTCTTTCATTATGTAACCTCCGTCATTTTTATCGCGATGCATGGCAAGTATTAGGGATGTAACTCCCGATCATGACGCAAATCGGGCAATGAAATGGCACAATATATATATATATATATATATATATAATTCGCTGGGGCCATCAAGGACCACGTTAAGTCTTGTTGCATTTGACACTGAACTTGGCCTTCTTTAGAGCCCAAATTTCCCTCATTCTTTGTGAGTGGGCCTGCTTACGCTCCTCTGTCCAAGGGGCACCGTGTCTTCTCTTCGGTTGCTCGTCTCGGTTTAACCCGTTCGTCAATATTTTCTTGCGGAAGAGATCTCTGTTAAGGGCGTCTTCAGCTGAGATATGTAGCATTTGCAGGTCTTCTTTGGTATTTCTAAACCAGGGAATTGTGGTTTTGGGGTTTGAATCAAAAAAGTGAAATATTTCTTTAGTTAACTTTCTTCCGTCCATTCTTTTCAGATGACCGTAAAATCGTGCCCGTCTTTTTCTGATTGTGTCGGTAATTTTCTCTATTTTGCTGTAGATTTCCTTGTTGGATCTCTTTTGATGGATTCCATTTCTGTACTTTGATCCCAAGATTCCTCTCACAATTTTGCGTTCTCTTTTCTCCAGTTCTTCAAGGAGTCCTTTGTTGGCATTTAGAGACAGGGTTTCGGCTGCATATAGAACTACTGGCTTCAGAACTGTTTCATAGTGACGTATCTTGGTGTTTTGGGAAAGGCATTTTTTGTTGTAGATTGTGCGGGATGTTTGGTAGGCTATTTCCAGTTTGCGTACTCGCTCCTGAAGTGCTTCTTTGTCCAGTCCATTTTTCATGATGATCTCACCCAGGTATTTGAATTTGTCTACTCGGGTGATGTCCCCGTATTTTGTGTGGAGTTTTGGTGGAGCCTCTTTGATGTTAGTCATTACTTCTGTTTTCTCAAACGATATCTGCAAACCAGTTTGTTCGGCAATTTCCTTTAAAATTTCAACTTGAGCTCTAGCGGTTTCTATGTTGTTTGAGAGAACAGCAATATCATCGGCAAATGCTAAGCAGTCTGTTGCGATCCCCTTGGATTTGGTTCCTATTCTCAATGGACTGTAGTTGGTTTCCTGTAATCTCACCCGCCAGGTTCTGATGATCTTTTCAAGAACACAGTTGAAGAGTATAGGGGATAGCCCATCACCTTGTCGGACTCCTGTTTTGATGTCAAAGGAATGCGAGAGACTTCCGTGGAACTTCACCTTGGATTTTGTATCGGTCAGGGTGGCTCTAATTAATGCCAGCAGTTTCAAATCAACTCCAAATTCATTTAAGATGTTTAGCAGGACTTCCCGGTCAATGGAGTCGTACGCTTTCTTAAAGTCCACAAAGACAGACACATACTGCTTGGACCTTAGTGTACAATATCTGATGATCGTTTTGAGATTTTGGATCTGTTCAGCTGTTGAGCGACCTTTTCTGAACCCTCCTTGGTATTCACCTATTTGATGTTCGACTTGTGCTTCCAAACGCTCCAGGATGGCAAGTGATAGAATTTTGTAAGTCACTGGTAGCAAAGATATTCCTCTGTAGTTGTTGATGTTCTTCATGCTGCCTTTTTTGTGTAGTGGATGGATCAAAGCTACTTTCCAATCTTCGGGTAGGGTCTCCTTGTTCCAAATTTCTTCTATTTGCTTTTGCAAGATATCAAGTGATTCCTCTGGGGCATATTTCCATAGTTCTGCTACTACTGAGTCTACACCCGCCGCTTTGTTATTTTTGAGACGGGCGATGTGGCCCTTGATTTCATCTCTGTCGGGTGGTCTGGAATCTGGGGTACCTGAGTAAGGGTTCCTTGGTCTCAATGGCGCTTTGCGGTTTAGAGCAATTAAGTAAATTCTTGAAGTAATCTGCCAGAATGCTGCAATTTTCTTCATTTGACGTCGCCAGTGTGCCGTCCTTTTGCTCAAAGCATAGAAATGGTGGTTTATAGCCAGTGAGTTTGCGTTTGAAGGCTCTGTAGTACTCTCTGCTTTCATTCTTCCTAAAGTTTTGTTCTATCTTTTCAATGAGAGATTTTTCGTATTTACATTTCTCAGTTCTGAACACCCTAGCTGCTTGGGCACGTTGGGTTTTGTAGGTTTCCCAATCATTTTCTGATTTCGTAGAGTAGTACTGTTTCCATGCATTGAGTCTTTCTTGGAGGACTGATTCGCAGGTACCATTCCACCAGGCATGCTTTTTGCTTCTCTTGATTTCTGCAACGTCTTTGGCAGCCTCAACAAGGAGACTTTTGGCGATGTTAAAGTCACAGTCATTTGGTCTAGCCTTCTCCTAGAACTCCTCGACCCTTTGCCGAAGTTTATCGTTGTCGAAGCGTGTGATCTGTTTGGTTTTCTTCCTTGTGTTTGCGGGAATTGGTTTGAATTTGATAAGAGTTATATAATGATCTGAGGCGATGCCTTTCTTTACCTTCACATTCATAATCTCAGGGCTGTTTCTCCTGGAGATTGCAACGTGATCAATTTGGAACTCTCCGAGAGCTTGGACGGGAGAACGCCAAGTCATTTGTTTTCTGGGTAGATGGCGAAAGTGGGTCGACATGACCTGCAGGTTGTGATTTTCTCAAATGTACACCAGTCTTTTGCCGTTGGGATTGGTTCTTTTATGAGCAGGGTAATTTCCTATAACTTTCTTGTACTTCTGTTCACGACCTAGTTGGGCATTGAAGTCACCCAAAAGAAGCTTGACATGGTGTTTGGGGATTTTGTTTAATTTTTCATCCAGTAAATCCCAGAAATCATCAACTTTGTCTGGATCAGACTTGTTCTTATCGTTTGTAGGAGCATGTGCGTTAACTAGGGCGTAGGTTTTGTTCGCGCATTTAATTGTGAGTATAGACAATCTGTCATTCACAGGTTCTAAATTTGCAACCGATTTAAGGATCTTGGTTCTAACAGCAAACGCTGTTCCAAGCATCACAGCTCCATTGAGGATTCCTCTTTGCGCTTTGCTCTTGAAAAATCGGTAGCCTTCGGATTCAAAAATCTCTTCATCTGGGTACCTTGTTTCCTGTAGGACCATTATGGATATCTGATTTTTGTGAAGAGCTTTGGTGAGGGTTTTCAGCTTGCCAGTTTGTGTAAGTGAATTTATGTTGAAAGTTGCTAGAAAGGTTTTAGATTTTGGCCTGAGTTTTTGACTCTTCGGGGTACACCGAGACGCTCCGACTCGTCTCTTGCATGATGTCGAGTCTCCCCTAGAATCAGAACGAGACTCGTGCGCCGTGGCTTTCGCGACGAGGGATTTATCCGAAGATTTACCCCCTGGGGTATGTTTCTTGAAATGTTGTGCCATCATGCTTTTTGACTTGACTTTGCTTTGGACGGGTACCCATCCTTTTACAACTAGGGTTGTTAGCCCTAGAGGTTGCCTCAAGATGTTTTCTGGCTTCTGATCATTTACCAGTCTTCGCCGTAACCCTGGCAAGGGACCAGTTTCTTTTTCACGGTGGTATTTTATTTCCCTACTACCCTCTGACTCTGCTGGCGGCAGAGCCAGCGAGCTTCCCCAATTCCAATGGGGCGCGCCCGATGGAGGTAACCGATAAATCCCCACACGGATAATATTATTATTATTATTATTATTATTATTATTATTATTATTATTATTATTATTATTATTATTATTATTATTATTATTGGAGATGCCAGAGGACACGGAGCTTGTGGGCTACGCTGATGATGTGGCCGCCTTGATAGTAGCTCGTAATGTTGAAATGGCTCAAATCAAACTGAACCAGGTGATGCGGCACATAAAAGAATGGATGATGAACCACAGTCTAACATTAGCCGAACACAAAACGGAGATCGTTCTTCTGACGAGGAAAAGGATCGAAAATCTTGTACCAATGACTGTTGGAGAGTTAGTGATTGAAACATCTGCGAGCACAAAATATCTAGGAGTGACACTTAACTCCAAACTCACATTCTGGAATCATATTCAGAGAGCGACAGACAAGGCAGTAAAATACATGACTGCACTTAGCAGACTAATGGGAAATATTAAAGGTCCGAAATCCAGCAAACGACGTCTTCTCATGTCGACGGTTCAGTCAGTGCTCCTATATGGCTCTGAAATCTGGGCTGAATCCTTGAGATTCGCTTGGTATCAGAGAAGGATAGCTGCCGTACAACGGAGAGCGGCTTTACGTATTGCATGCGCATACCGCACGGTTTCCGAACCTGGTTCCAGTGTATGGGACCCTCACCAGGATTACCTGATTCAAGAACTGGAAAAAATTCAAAGAAAAGCAGCTCGATTTGTTCTGAGTGATTTCCGACAAAAGAGTAGCGTTACAAAAATGTTGCAGTGTTTGGGTTGGGAAGAACTGAGAGAAAGAAGAAGAGTTGCTCGACTAAGTGGTACGTTCCGAGCTGTCAGCAGAGAGATGGCGTGGAATGACGTTGTTGTTGTTTGAGTCATCAGTCCATAGACTGGTTTGATGCAGCCTTCCATGCCACCCTATCCTGTGCTAACCTTTTCATTTCTACGTAACTACTGCATCCTACATCTGCTCTAATCTGTTTGTCATATTCATACCTTGGTCTACCCCTACCGTTCTTGCCACCTACACTTCCTTCAAAAACCAACTGAACAAGTCCTGGGTGTCTTAAGATGTGTCCTATCATTCTATCTCTTCTTCTCGTCAAATTTAGCCAAATCGATCTCCTCTCACCAATTCGATTCAGTATCTCTTCATTCGTGATTCGATCTATCCATCTCACCTTCAGCATTCTTCTATAACACCACATTTCAAAAGCTTCTATTCTCTTTCTTTCTGAGCTAGTTATCGTCCATGTTTCACTTTGAAATGACATTAGTAGACGAATAAGTTTAAATGGCGTTTATAAAAGTAGGAAAGATCACAGTATGAAGATAAAGTTGGAATTCAAGAGGACAAACTGGGGCAAATATTCATTTATAGGAAAGGGAGTTAGGGATTGGAATAACTTACCAAGGGAGATGTTCAATAAATTTCCAATTTCTTTGAAATCATTTAGGAAAAAGCTAGGAAAGCAACAGATAGGGAATCTGCCACCTGGGCGACTGCCCTAAATGCAGATCAGTATTGATTGATTGATTGATTGATTGATTGATTGCAATCCTCACGGTGGCAGCAATAGCCCCAATAGACCTACTTGCATTGGAGCGACATGAAATCTGGCGTACCCAAAGAGAGCTGGGAAAGAAATGTGCAAAGAAGCGTGCCTTCAGTCAACGGATGAGGCGATGGCAACTCAGATGGGAAAGTGACCCTCGAGGCAAATGGACCAAGCGACTGATACCACGCTTGAATATCTGGGTTGAAAGGGCCCATGGTGAAGTAAATTACTACATCACGCAGCTTCTAACAGGGCATGGATATTTCCGGAAATTCCTGCATAAAGTGGGCAGAGCGAATGATGCAGCATGCATATACTGTGATGACATTGATGACGTATTTCACACCTTTTTTATATGCGGCCATTGGACGATTCAGAGAAGATGTGTGGAAACTGAACTAGGAGAATTGACAGCAGATAATATTATTTCGGTGATGCTGCGAAATCAGGAATCCTGGGATCGCGTGGCAGTGTACGTGGAGAACGTCCTTCGTCGGAAGAAGAAGGATTTGGAAGCATACGAACGTTCGTAAAGGAGAAATGAAGAAAGAAGACGTCTGAAAGACAAAGCACGATATCACCTTGAAGTAATGCGAGAGCGGTTCCGGGGTGATGATACACATCGTGGGAAAAGGGTGTGTGGTTTTTAGTGGGTAAGAATCCCACACACTTGTGGAGTGCAGACCCTTCACAAGTGTCTTTTGGAGATTTTCCACAATCCCTCGTAAAAATATTATTATTATTATTATTATTATTATTATTATTATTATTATTATTATTATTATTATTTGTTACTGTAGCATTTACTCTGTTCTGTAAGGTTAGGATTGGAAATTAAAGTACAGTAAAACATTGATTATCCATTACCCAGGAAGGGGTAAACGGTTAATGAAAAACCCAGGTAATCCGTATTACTAATTTTAATAGACTTTAAAGTACCGTACATAAAATACATACCGTATAACCTTAAAATGCAGTGCATGAAACCCTCCTTAAAACCAAAATATATTCAGTACAGCAACAACGCATACTAAATATTCACGTAAATTACCAGCAGAACATAAATAAATTCATTTACCTATGCTTTAAAAAATCTGTTACTTTTTTTGGCACTCTCCTACAACTTATTTTCTTCTTTATGTCCATTCTGAGCTTTCTAATTACAAGAATATCTGAGCAATCCATATCATCCTCTTGCTCCAAGAATTCCATTAAAGTTTCAGCCGACTCCAGTGCGGTCTGAAGTGGTACGCGATTGTTTGTGATGAACTCTTCTTCCCCATCCCCCTCACTTTCACTAGTCACTTTGCAGCTGATTGCCGAGTTCCTGTTCACGCTTTTAGTTACTATTTCATGATCAGTTAAAATGTGATGCATAGTCAATACATCATCAATATGAACCCACTCCTTAATGTTACTTTCATCCACTTCTCCAAAATGAATGTTATTTTTAGTAGTCTTCAGGATATCTTTGATCATCAGTGCTTCATTTTCATCTTCATTAGTGAGCCCATGAAAATCATTGGCAAGCTCTTCAACATCACCATACAAATTTCTCCACAGTCAAGTGATGTTCTGAGCGGTTACTAGATCCCATGATTTCTGGGCAAGCTAAAGCACTTCTTTAAGATTTAGTTTTTTCCCAGAACTCAACCATTGATGTTTTTTATTTGGAAAGTAAGAGGCCTAGAATTTTCTGTTTATAATATGCCTTAAAGGTTGCAATGATGCCTTGGTCCATCAGGTGAATTAATGATGATACATTAGGCGGCAAATAGGAAACAAAAATGTTTCCATCCTCCAATTTCAGAAAAAGGACGGCCTTTGATGGCAAGCCTTTGGACGCCAAAAAATCTAGAATCTGTAGAACAAACTTATTATGGAACCAAGTCCTGAAAATATAACGTGCCATCCATGCAGATTTGTTATGACAATAATCTACTGGAAAATATTTCATCATTGTTCCTTTGAAAGAACGCAGATTTTTTTGCTTTACAAACAATGAGTGATTTTAATTTCTGGTCGCCACTAGCGTTTGCATAGCACAAGATGGTAACGTGCTCTCTATTAGATTTGTGACCAGGAACTGATTTCTCTTCAGCATCTGCTAGTGTTTTACTGGATAAGCACTTCCAATAAAGTCCACTTTCATCAGCATTGCACACTTGACTTGGAATGAAACTGTATCTCTCAATTATGCACTTAAACTTGTATCTAAATTTTCTGTTGGTCTGCTGTCACCACTTAGTTTTTCTCCTTCGATGTTTAATTCTCTAATTGCCATGTCTGTCCTTGAATCTCTGTAGCCAACCGTTAGATGCTGGTTAGGACACTGAGAGCCCCATCTTTTCATGAAAAATTTGTGCCTGCCTTATTATCATAGGACCACTAATAGGTACATTTTCATCTCGCTTTTGTTGAAATCACATGAATAATGCAGCATTCAGTTCTTTTAAAGATGATGCTTTCATTGTTTTTCTTTTTTTCGAGTCCATGTGAACTGTCAGGACTTGCTACGTACTGTAACATTTTGTCTTTATTTTTCATTATGTCCTGCACTGTTGTTACACTAACACCAAATTCTGATGCTAGACTAGTTCTCATTTGTTTAACCGTTCAATTATATTCACTTTCTTTTAGATGGTTAAAACTACACATTTTCTCTTTGCTGTAGATTTCGAACTCATTATTTCTCGGCTGTTAGAATGGAAAATAAATGTTCAACTTTATCAGTCACACTCGCCTTTCTTTGCTTTGCACTACAGGATGTAGTCTACCTGTTTATAAGTAGCACAGGTTGACTATGACGGACCGCTAGGCTGGTTTCCGAATCCTGTGTGTTGTGAAATATTTATGACACAGTAGCCTAAGTGGTAATAATAATAATAATAATAATAATAATAATAATAATAATAATAATAATAATAATAATAATAATAATAATAATAATAATAATAATAATAATCGTATGGCCTCAGCTACCGTGTGCAGACATTTCAATTTGACGCCATCTGGCTGTCTGCTCGTCAATTTCGACGTTCCGTTTTACTCTAGGCCCTACTAGATGGCAGACCGAGTAAACCGAAACTCTCTGGGCGTCTATGGCTGAGATTTAATGAATTTTGTCGGGTAAACACCAAATGTGTCACCAGAGATCTTTTACATGCCGACATCGTACGACATGGAGTGTCGAATGGACTTTGTTCCGCCCTTCAAAAATCCGACTACCTCTGCCGGGTTTGAACCCGCTGTCTTGGGATCCGGAGGCCGACACTCTACCGCTGATCCACAGAGGCAGCTGCCTAAGTGGTGAAATTATTTAACCTTGACAGAGAACGAGATGAAAGATACGTACAACGTGCGTTCCATAAGTAATGTGACCAAAATTTTTCTGACGCAACTGTACACCACAGCGTGTTCTAACCTGCTGGGCTAGGTGGAGGGGGGTGTTACCTTCAAACGCTCTTTGTCTCATTCGGCAGCGAGCTGCCGGATGTCAGGACGTGCGTTTCCGTCAAGCCCGTTTTGAGTTCATGTAACACGGCACAATGGATCGTTCTGTAGAGCAATGGTACGCTATCAAATTTTGCGTTAAACTTGGGAAGTCCGCCGCTGAAACATTTCCATTACTTCAGCAGGCCTTTGGGACTGATTGCTTGTCCAAATCACAAGTTTTCCGATGGCACAAGTCGTTCATGGAGGGCCGAGAGTAGATCACCGACGAACCTCGCAGTGGATGGCCATCAACCTCACAAGTCGACGAAAATGTGATGTGTGTGCGCAATTGTTTGAACTCTGACAGACAGCTGAGCCTGTCAATTGATAGCACAAACTCTAAATATGGCAAAAACAACCGTTTTCCGCATTGTGACCGAAGATTTGAACGTGAGGAAGGTGTGTGCCAAACTGGTCCCTAAAGTGTTGACCGACGAACAAAAGGACATGCGAGTGCTTCGGTGCCGAGAAATGTTGGACATGTGTGAAAATGATCCTAATTTTATAAACTCAGTTATCACTGGTGATGAGTCATGGATTTTTGTGTACGACCCTGAGACAAAAAGGCAGAGTTCAGAGTGGCACACCCCATCGTCGCCCCGTCCCAAGAAGGCACGCATGAGCAAGTCCTGGATCAAAACCATGCTCATTGTCTTCTTTGGCATCAGAGGCATTGTCCACCACGAATTCGTACCTACCGGGACTACAGTGAACTCAGCTTTCTACTTGGAAGTGCTCAAAAGGAAGGATGGTCTCGCACTGCCGAAGCGACATCAAGGACACGTGGAAAGTTGATCACGACAACGCGCCGAGTCACAGCGCCTTCATTGTCAACGACTTCCTGGCCAGGACCAACACCCCATTGGTTCCTCAGCCTCCCTAAAGTCCTGACCTGGCTCCCGCTGACTTTTTTTTGTTTCCTCGGTTAAAAGGAGTCATGAAAGGAAAACATTGGGACACGATTGAAAGAATCCAGGCGCATGTTACATCGGCTCTAAAGGACATTAAAATTATAAAATCTTTTTATTAACAACCACCTACTCAATACAATACAATCCACTCATTGAATTATAAAATAATCATGAGGTGTCTTAAATAATAGAACATGTTTCGTTCGGCATAGCGAACATCATCAGCCATTAATGTACAAAGACTAGGTCAGGGTCCTGAGCTTAAATGATCAAAATTGTTAAAGATTATTTATGAATTTGGTCGCATTATTTATGGAACGCACCTTGTATTCAGAGATGTTACACGCTATCAAAATAAGTTGTAGTTATCATTTTGAAGTAGAAATGACCAACAAACTCTATGCTCCACGGGCTGGGAGAAGGCATATTGCATTATTCGTTAATATGGAATGGATAATAAAGTTTGTGAATGTTGAATTTTAATAGTATCCCTCTCATTCGTAACAATTAAAAGTTAAATAATCTTACACAACATAAAATTACATAGTAAAAAATGTATGAAGTCATGTCTTCGATGCTGATTGCCGGTCTATGCGCGTGTACATACAGTAGTAATGTTATGAGCATGGACTCATGAGTTGGAGGTCAATGTACAGTCGCTCCAAACAGAATACTGTATTAAGATATTTTGACATCAAGAACCAGGTTGAGTGGCTAGACGGTTGAGGCGATGGCTTTGTGACCCCAACTTGGCAGGTTCAATCCTGGTTCAGTCCGGTGGTATTTTAAGGCTCTCAGATACATCAGCCTCGTGTCGGTAGATTTAGTGGCACATAAAAGAACTCCTGCAAGACAAAATTTTGGCATCTCTGAAAACCGTCAAAGTAGTTAGTGGGACGTAAAACCAATAACATTCTTCTTCTTCTTCTTCTTGCGTTAGGGCCTACTAGGAACCACGTTCCAATTTCAATTCTTCATCCTTTGTTGTTGTTCCTTCCTTTTCTTCCAATATTCCTTCATTGTTTCACTACGTTTCTTTTTTCTTTCTTCAGATCACTTTGTGCCAGTTTTCTTTCCCTCCCCCCCTTGGAATCCTTCTATCTTTAATAACTGTATTATTATTATTATTATTATTATTATTATTATTATTATTATTATTATTATTATTATTATTATTATTATTATTATTAGATCAGTAAAAGGTCTAATGGGAGGGTATTTTCAACAGAACAAAGGAAGGCAGCATCTCTTAGTATGAAAAAAATATTGGGCTGATAGGAAATCAAGAAATCTTTTGTATAGTTGACTAGCGACTAGAGTGGTCCAGTGTAGGCCATAAAATGTAAAATAAATAAATAAATATTATTATTATTATTATTATTATTATTATTATTATTATTATTATTATTATTATTAACATCGAGAGTACGTTCATTCAGTTTTGGAGCAACTGTACATTGCTTTTAAAAAATTGAAATTTTAAAAAATAAAAGTGGAGTTCGAACCACAATGTTGGCAGCCCTTTAGATGATTTTCCATGGTTTCCCATTTTCACACCAGACAAATACTGGGGCTGTACCTTAATTAAGGTGACGGGTACTTCCTTCCCACTCCTAGCCCCTTTATGTCCCATCGTCGCCATAAGAACTATCTGTGTCGTCGTGAAATAAAACAGCTTGTAAAAAAAAAGAAATCTTAATAAAAAATTCCACCTTTACAATACTGTTCGTTTTTTATTCCTCAAGTCAACATAAAATACGCTAACCCTGGACAACTTTGTCAGTCACAATCATGTATAAAAGACAAGTTAAAATACAACAAGGATATTATTAACACATTAAAAGGATAAAATATGATTTAGTTGTTGAACATGTGAAGTAAACTGCAACATTTTTTCAAGAAAATGTCAAAACAAGAATGTTTGAAACTGTAAAAACCAGTGATGATGTGCACCACATTTTAGGCTAGAAGTTGTTGGATTGAGTGTTGTTAGCACACAAAATGTATTTGTGAAATTGTGGCTGTTGAACATAAGTCTTGATGTGTTGGATTCGAAGATCAGTGCTATTCTTGTGAAGTTACAGGGTGATAAACACGAGGAACCTTCGTTTAAAAACGCATGTACCAAATGTCAGATTGTGCCACAAGAAGAAAGATGAGCTTAAAATGGAAATGAAAATGAATAAGTTATCTTTAAATGTGGATATGTATAAAAATATCTATATGATAGAGGTATGTCTGACTACTTACGTCTTCGCCGGTCCCCTGCAGTACTGCTCCATCTATGTTCTGAGGCCAAATGAGCCGTGCTTGTGAAGATCGCGTTTTTTTTTTAAGTGACCAGGGAGGGGAAGGAGTGAGGGGATTAGAGTGAGTGGACGGGGTACGGGAGTATATTGCTCTATTTTGATGCATAGTTGTGAGGAATTTCTTAATTATTACTTCAATTAGCACATTCACGTTCTCAGAAATTTCAGTTAAGTTGTATATTGGATTTAGTGGTGTGACTAGCAGTGATTTTACACTCACAAGTCAAACTGTGATTGCTATTTTGAAGTAGCAGTGATTTTTAACTGTGATAAACTGTGATTCAGTCAACACCACCTAGGATACAAGGCTGCTACACTCGAAATATGACACCATCACTCTGCGGCCTACAGGAATACTGAGGAGTACGATGTCCTATAGCGATCAGTACACGGGCGAATTCACACTAACACTGAAAACAAATACTCATTTTTAGAATTATATTTTTAAAAGTTATATACATTACCTTTTCTGAAAAATATGTGAGTCATAACATACAACACGCCACCGTACGAATCAACAAGGTCTATTTTATCATCATTATTTGTTGATGTACCCATGCTTCACTACTTGATTCTCAGAAAGACTGACTTTGTGGTTTTCTTAACTGAAGTAAACATAGGTCATTAAAAAAACGTCAGTAGGAATGTAGCGATTAAAAGCAACGTTATCATATAAAATACTTGATCAAATGAAAAACTGCACATTTTCTCACTTTCAATGAACCGTACTACAGTGCGGATCTAACAGTTCAAAGTTCCAGAGCTGGAATGACCAGGCCGCAGACAGCCGTGAACGCTCCTCTGCCATTATTCCATTAAATATGCACACTGCTCATTCCAATCAGTGCCTCAGAGTAGGGATTGAATAGCTCAAATTCTGTGATGAACCAGTGTGTTATGTACCAGTAGGATCAGAAAATTTATGAACCAGAGAAATAGCATTCTAAAGAAGAAAGTTATCTAACTCCCCAGCTACTTCCCACCAATATTCAGGCAGGGTGTTATACTTGGTACGACCGGGCGAGTAGGCCGTGTGGTAGAGGCGCGCAGCTGTTAGCTTGCATCTGGGAGATAGTGGATTCGAACTCCACTGTCGGCAACCCTGCAGATGGTATTCCGTGGTTACCCATTTTCTTACCAGACAAATGCTGGGGCTGTACCATAATTAAGGCCAAGGCCGCTTCCTTCACACTCCTAGCCCTTTCCTATCCCATTGTCGCCATAAGACCTATCTGTTTCTGTGCGACGTAAAGCAAATTTTAAAAAATACTCGTTACACAACAGTAACCCTATCTATCAGAGTTGGGTGGCAACAGAAGACACAAAGTACACCACAACAAACAGTGGTCAATGTAATGTTATTGTTGATCAATTTTATCAGCTTTCTATATTGTAGCCCTTCACATTTAGTTTTCTTTCGACTCTGTTATATTAGGGCGTCTTATAAAATTATTTATAGCATAGACTGTAGTTCCTTATTCTCCGACTTTACATACCGATTTTCATTAAATCCTGCTTACCTATTTTCTCGTGACGCGGCGCTGATATGGACTTAGTAACAATAATTCAAATTCATGAATATATCTGTGAACATAGCCAGTATGGTAACAATATATAAGACATAAATGATCAGAAATTTAATACTATATAATTTTCGTTATGTAGTATTTATCGAAACGACCACTATTAACATAAATATTTGAGAATTAAATTTTAGGCCTTCCCCTCAACTACCATTTCACTGAGCATGAATAAAATTATTTATGGCCTAGATTAATCCCCAATTTTGCAGACCAATTTTCATTAAGATAGGACCACTAATAACAAATATTTGAGAATTGAATTTTAGGCCTTTCCCTAAACTACCATTTTTCTCAGTGTGAATACAATTATTTATAGCCTAGATTGTAGCAACGTACTCCCCGACTTTGCTTACTGATTTCTATTAACCTCCTGACGCACAGACCATTTTTCTTTCGGTCAAATCTCATAAAAAATTTTACTTCCCTAACAGTGCCTTGGTGGGAGATAGTGAAGTGAGAAGCATACCACACCAAGGTCAATGAATTTCCAAAAATTCGTAATACAAACTTTTGCTACATTTTAATTTAGTTTTTTAAATATAAATAAATGATCTATATTTGAACAGTGTCCTTTTAAAAGGATGCTAGGCCACAGGAGGTTAAGATACAACCACTAGTAACATAAATATTTGAGAATTAAATGTTAGGCCTTCCCTTAAACTACCATTTCACTCAGTGTAAATAAAACCATTTATGGCCTAGATTGTAGCGACTTATTTCCCGACTTTGCATACCAATTTTCATTAAATTCTCTTCAGCCGTTTTCTTGTGATGCGTGTACATACAGATAGACAGACAGACAAACAGACATTACAGAAAATTAAAAAGTGCATTTCTTTGTTACTGTGGACATGAGTGATACAGAAATACCATCCTTTTAAAATTCTGAGCGATGTACAGACAAAACTCTAATTTTATATATATAGATTTGAGGGTTAACCAGAGGTCTTTTTATCAAAATCATTGGTATAATTATATTGGAATTATAGAGCTGCTCATTAAGGAAGAAATAAAATCAGGGAGTAAGGAGGAAATGACTATTCTGATAACGTTTGTTCAATGTCCAAAACTCACTCCGTGTTGCCTGCTGTCACTTTTCTTGTTAGCAATACCACTCATTTAAGTACAGACTACTTATACTACTATACAATAGTGTAAAAACAAATACAGTAGGCTAAATATTATGCCTACAACATCACAAATCACTGATTAAAATACTTAGTCAACTCAACTGTTACCATCATACTTTTTCACTTTTAGACTTACAACCACAAGCCACAACCCAATAAACAGAATGAGATAATGAGAGGACTAAAAGAAATCACAGGTTGGGAGATTATAAATCCCACAACATGACAATAGCTCCTTTCAATAATGGGCAGAATGGCTTTCACGCCCACAGATTCTATTCTTTTTCTATTCCTGTGATTGTACGACAATGTCGATAATAGCTCTTTACAATCGTAGCACAGCCGCAGTCACAGTTAGACTTGTGAGCGTGATGCTGTGATTACAGATTAGATTAGCTGTTACTGCTTTCTTAACTGCCAGTTGCTAGTTACTACTGGCTGTTACTATTGGCCAAGGTACGTAGAATACAAGGTAGGGACCACGAGAGAGGTATGCAGTAGCAAAGTAGAGCTGTGACGTCACGCAGGACCCTCGCGTTGAATCTGCTCTGAATGAGGTAGAGGCAGTTCGAATAAGAATCGCTGTACACGTAGAAGCTAGGTGCTAATAATACACGATAGTAACATATCTGTGGTGTATAAGAAACCGTGTGTGTTTATTTTATGTGATAAAACATAAAAAGCAGTAATAGTGTACACTTTTCAGGATGCTTTGTCATGCCATTGCAGGCTGCACAAATCAAAACTGGCACGCGAAGGAACGAAACATTCACTTTCATGTATTCCCTAAAGCCACTGACCTAAATAAATGGTGACAGAAGTAATCAAGACATTATCGAAAGCTATCTTTCTCAGCTTCGAGGGTTCGGAAGGCTTTATGACCATCCTCTTCCAACAGCTGTGATGCGAAAGGTGAGATCATTGCTTCTTAGCCTCATTGCTTCCAAGGCGATAAGAAATTCCATCTGTTCTCTGGAAGATTATGAAACATTACGCCCAAATATGTTACATGCTACTGATGAACTCGATCAAAACTCGGATATCGTGTGCCAGTCTAAGGCCAGCGCTGAGCCCACAACATCCTATTCTTTACCGGAGGATGATCAAGGGTTTGTTAAAGCCCTTGAAGAGCTCGTAAAACATCTCGAGGACAGTGGCGAAACCAAGGATCGTGATGAGCTGCTTGAAAACTTGACAGGGTAAAGAAGAAGGACCTCGATACAGAAAGCAATTATGGAGAGAAAACAGGTCAAACTGCAAGGGGTGGAAATTAGATTTCAAAAAGAGTTCCAATTTTTTTTTTTTGCAAGTTGCTTTACGTCGGGCCGACACAGATAGGTCTTATGGCGACAATGGGACAGGAAAGGGCTAGGAGTGAGAAGGAAGCGTCTGTGGCCTTAATTAAGGTACAGCCCCAGCATTTTCTTGGTGTGAAAATGGGAAACCATGAAAAACCATCTTCAGGGCTGCCTACACTGGGGTTCGAACCCACTATCTCCCGAATACTGGATACTGGCCGCAGTTAAGCGACTGCAGCTATCGAGCTTGGTAGTTTCAATTTTACCATGGTAAAGAACTGAAAGAGGGTGCAAACATCATCACAAACCTTACGGATATCCTGAAGAAATTCCCCGAAATTTATGAACTTGCAAGTTGCTTCATGAGAAGCCGTTCTTTTATTTGAATGGATGCTTTAAACAAAAGTAAGACATTCAAGAGACCGGGTTTCAGTTAATACTATATCGATGAAGAAAGAAGTAAAGCAAAGAAATTCCACTGATGCTAGGGATAAGTGTGCTTGATATTCTTTAATATCAACATTATACTTTGTGTATAACATACCTGTTATATTTTTATGAAAGGCAATTTATTATGTTGTATATGAAACCAGTGCTAAGAATGTTAATATACAGGCCATTAATTTATATGGCCTATCTAATGTTAACGTGGAATTTTCCAGTTCCTGGCGTTTGGAGGAGAACATTTACTGTACTGTTTGTTTTGTGGACAGTTTCCTAACATTTGCTGTTTGTGTTGTTGACAGTGTACAGTATATAGTTTCCCAATATTGCTTGTAACAATGGATATATTTCTTGTAGTCATCAAGCTTTGGTGTTCGCATCTGTAACAATAGAGCCCCTTGTTATTGTTATCATAGGTGTTGAGAACATGAACATATGGAATGGTCATTCCACTGCGATCACAGTCTTAGCATTGTTACAACCTTTTATACAGATCGAAATACTTCAGAAACGCTGCTGGATTTACACTATATTTGTTCTCCTATTATTATTACTCTATTGTAATAGTGAAGTGGAATGCCTTTTGTGAAGTGATGTTAAAATATCAATGAAGTTCCCTTATCTCTAACTTGTGGCTAAAACAGAATAGCTTACAGCTGTGCATTAGCCTACCTCAGACAGAAGACAAGGTGCTGAGGGTTCAAGTTGACGTCATTGACGGCCAAGCGTGGTGGGGAGACCTGCGGGTGATCCCTACCTTTTACTCTAACTACCTTGCTATTGGCCTTGCTGTGCGTTTCACGCTGGTTGACCACATTAGTTTATCAATTTCTCGCAGCGCAGCGCTGCCGGTACGGATTAGATAATTTGCTACTGCTTTCTTAACTGCTAGTCTGCTAACTGCTACTATTGGCCTTCCTGTGTGTTTCACGCTGGTTGATCACGTTAGTTTAACATCACAATCGAAGTTAAGACCTGCTAGTCTGGCCAACCTGCTAGCAGGTTGAACTGTGATTTCACACTAGCAGTGATTTAGTAACAGATTTGCAAATCGCTTCCCATCACTAATTGGATTGCATTTTTGATCTATGTTGATGAATATATTCTCCAAAATATTGAGTAAGTTTCCTTTGTTGTTGAATTGAAGGATCTGTACGTCTTGTTCCACGGATGTAAAAGAATGGTTGGAATCTCCATAGTGGAGAATCTATTGTATTTTGTGGCATTGATATGTTTATTATACCGAATATAAATATTACATCCAGTTTGACCCACGTAGCTAGCTTGACATTGACTGAATTTGAATATTTGGAATTTGTTATAATATTATTAACTGTATGCTGATTATTAAAAAGGTTTACATTGTTGTTAACAGTTTTGAGAGATATGCAGATGTTGTGTTTTAAAAAAATGTTGGTAATTTCATAAATGTTCTCATTACCAAAAGTGAAAAGTGCATAATTGTCTGTTTTCTTTTTGGATTCTTTAAGCATTGTTTACATGGGTTTGATATTGATTTTGTTGCCAATTTTATCTATAAAATCTTTATTGAAACCATTTTTGCTTGCTATGGAATAATTGGTGTTTTCCAATTTTCACCTGACAAGGGGATGTTAAGGCTCTTTAAATTAAGCTATAGAATGAGGCTCTTTAGTTGGCTTCCAGGTGTGTGGATTCCTTATGAATGGTGTTTACTGTCTGAGTAGGTTTTCTATATACACTGAGTGATCAAAAATCATGGGAAGACACTGAATGTGATGTTAATAATGAGTTGCTCCTCCACAAGCACTGAAAACGGCAGCAATACGGTGAGGCATCGACTCTACAAGGTGTTGGAATCGTGTTGGATAAATCTGGACCCACACATCTTGCACTGCTACCGACAATTGGTCTTGTGTAGTTGGTGCGGGTTCATAAAGCGTTTACCAGTGTTGAGAGCATCCCATAAATGCTCGATTAGATTAGGATCAGGGAATCTGGAGGGTCACTCCATGGTTGTAACTTCATTGGAGTGCTCCTTCAACCACCTGCATGCTACTACAGAGCAGTGACATGGCACATTGTCCTGTTGAAACATGTCATCTCCATCAGGGTACCCTAGGGCCAGAAAGGGATGCAGATGGTCTGAAAGAATGTCCACATAACGTGCACCTGTGAGCGCTCCCTACAGCTGGACAATGGGGCCTAATTGTGACTATAAGAATGCTGCCCAGACCATAACTGAGCCATCTCCCGCCTGGACACAATCTTCTTGACACACAGGATCCATAGCTTAATGGGGTATACAGCACACTCTCACGCACCCATCAGCTTGATACAACTGGAACTGGGATTCATCGGACCATACCACATGCCACCACTGTTCCGTGCTACATTGCTGATGTTCGCGGGCCCATGCACGTTGTCCAGCCCTGTGTTGAGTTGTCAGCAAAGGGACATGAGTTGGTCGTTGGCTGTTGAAGCCTATGCGGTACAGTTTCTTCCTTGCAGTTCTGGTAGAAATGGGTTCCTGACTCCCAACATTCAACTGGCCGGCGATCTGACTCACAGTAGCCCATTGAGCACCCAGTATGATTCTGCTAAGGGGACGTGATGTCCATTTGTTAAACACCTCTGGTCTTTTATGCTGGTAGTAACATTCTCTCTGTGATATTAAGGATCTACCCTCGACTCTGTTGACCTCAGAAACCCAAATTTGCGTGTAATCTCCACAATGCTATGACCCATGTGCTCTGCGCCGATGAGCATCCCACGTTCAGAGTTGGTTAACTCGCGACATGTTGCCATCTTCATGATACTGGTGTCTGTGACAGTCTGCTCAGCTATGCCGCAGCTAGCTGCATCGCTCAGGGGTCATACAGGGAACATTTTCTAATGGGACACTCCTTCCCGTGACTCGGCCTCTCAGTGAATATTGTACAAGAGTTTTTCTGAGTTTTTGCTAATGACGAGATCAAAAAAATTGTTAAAAATTGATTTCAGATTCTGATGTGAATTTAATCCATGGGTCAACCCTATTCAATTGGTTTTGTATGGAATTTCCATTGGTAACATGGTCTATAATAGCGAATATGTCATCCACATAACACGTTCAAAATGATATTCCTTTGATGTTGTTAAGGATTGTAGCTTTTTTTCAAGTAATCTATCTATGTATATCTCAGTCATTATCCCCAGGGCTGTAGTGCCAATAGTAAGACCTTCTTGTTTATAAAAGAAGCCGTTGAAAGTAAAATAATTGTTAGAAGTTAGAAATTCCAGGATAGCTATAAACTCTTTCTATTTCCTGTTTGCTTAATTTACTATGTTTTAGCAAGTTATCTTTAATCAGTTTGATGGTTGTGGATACTGGTATAATGATGTACAAGTTTTAGAAATCAAAGGAGTATAATTTCTGATGTGGTTGCAAAATTAGATTTTTGGTTAAATTACAAAACTCTACATAATCAGGGGTTTCTAAACAAAATTAAGTCAGTGCCAGATGAAAACAGATGTAATTTTTATATTCAGTATAACCAGTACGTCAATGACACAAAATACAATAGATTTTTCTCTGTGGGTTCTCACATATCAGATTCCAACCATTCTTTTACATCCATAGAACAATTCCTACAGTCCCTTCATTTCGCCAACAAAGGCAACTTATTGAATATTTTGGAGAATATATTCATCAACATACAAAAAAAAAAAAAAAAAAAAAAGTAATCTGATATACAATTTAAATGAAATTTCTGAGAACGTGAATGTGCTAATTAAAGTAATAATTAAGAAATTACTCATAACTATACATCAAAACAGAGCAATACACTCCCTCCCATTCCCTGTCCACTCACTCTTAGTTCCCTCACTCCTTTTCCTGTCTGCTCGCTTTCACAAACATGCGATCTTTGCAAGCACGGAGCAGAACCATAGGGGACCGGTGAAGACGTAAGTAGTCAGGAGTACCTCTGTCATATAGGTATTTAATACACATCCAAATTTAAAGATAACATTAATTTTCATTTCCATTTTAGGCCCATCTTTCTTCTTGTGGCAGAATCTGACATTTGGTACATGCGTTTTTAAACGAAGGTTCCTCGTGTTTATCACCCTGTAACTTCACAAGAATAGCACTGATCTTCGAATCCAACACATCAAGGGTTATGTTCAGCAGCCATAGTATCAACGAAAACATTTTGTGTGCTAATAACGCTCATGCCAACACCTTCTAGCCTAAAACATGGTGCACATCATCACTGGTTTTTACAGTTTTAAAACATTCTTATTTTGACATTTTCTTGAAAATTTGTTGCAGTTTACTTGACGTATTCGACAACCGAATCATATTTTATTCTTTTAATGTGTTAATAATATCCTTGTTCTATTTTAACTTGTCTTTTATATATCAGCTGAAGATGTGCATGAGGTAGATGAAACATCCTGAATTAATGTATTTTATGTTGACTTGAAAAATAAAACAACTAACAGTATAACGGTAGACATTTTGATTAAAAATCTTAAATTTGATACAATTGGCAATACGGGCTTAAAATGAAATGAAAAAAACCCAACAACCTGTTTTCCAGTCATTGACCGGGTCAGGGATGGAATGAATGAAGCAGATATAGGCTATTAGTACGATGGGGTCGCCACTCCCAAAGTGATTTATTAATGACTGATAGATGCTATGAAATGATAATGGAGAGTGTTGCTGGAATGAAAGATGACAGGGAAAACCGGAGTACCCGGAGAAAAACCTGTCCCGCCTCCGCTTTGTCCAGCACAAATCTCACGTGGAGTGGCCGGGATTTGAACCACGGTATCCAGTGGTGAGAGGCCGACGCGCTGCAGTCTGAGCCACGGAGGCTCCTGTTAAAATGAAATGAATTTCCTGTAATTATTGTTTTAGGCAATGGATAATCTGTAGAACGGTGGATTGAGGGAGGGATAATCAAGGTTTTACTGTACCATAATCTTGAGTTACTTGAACTAATGCAATACTCTATTTATACAGTAAACATTTCTGGGAATAATTTTCTTAACTCATAACTTCATCTTGTTTTGCAGTTGCTGAAATTTGCAGAAGCTGTAGAGATTGAACTTAAAGCATCTGTAGTACAAGCTCGAGAAGTACAACCTGGTACTTATGGTGTGTATTTCTAAAGTGGATTTAGATTTAAAGTATGATAATGGTAATGGATAGATAATTTATTTGAACACATTTGATATAACTTCAGTATTGTTGAGGAAAACATTACTTCAGTTCCTTTGCAGACTTAGACAGAATAACAGTTAACTAATGAATCATGTATTTTTTATTTTCTCCTCTTTAATTGTAATTACTTGTACATTTCTTTTTGTTTTCCTTTACTGCCTGTTCTGTATTCAGATTTAATTGAGAAAGAGATAAACAGCAATATTACCTCAGACCTTTTGGTATGGAGTGTATGGGAGGGATCCATCTATCTCATTACAGGCATTCACATTCAAATAAGGTTTGACTGTAATTCTGTTAATGTTTACTTCTGTCTGATAAACTCAGTAAAACATTCTTTTCTCTTCCAGAATTAAGAATTACTGCAGAGACTCGGAAGCTGGACAACGTTCCTTTCAGTGAATGTAAAAGATGATATCGACAAATTCTGAAAAGAGAACAATGATTCCGTATCAGTTGTAAATAGTAAACATTATTGTAGTATTTTATACATAAATGCACAACTAGTTTTTCAAGGCTATTTTTTCTCCTTATTACATGTCCAAAGAACTGCAGGGTTCTCTGTTTAACAAGAATTGAAATTCAATTCAGGATACCATGTTCTTAAATTATGGAGGAGTTAGATCTTTTCTGCATCGAAGATATTCGTAGAATCCTCTGCCAGCATCACATTTGAAATGCATCAATGCACTTTTTGTCCTTGGCCTTCACTGTCCACGATTCACAGCCATAGAAGAAAACTGAATATACTAAGACACAAACCAGACGTTTCTTTGTGTTTACTGATTGCTCGCCAGAACACTCGGAGCTTGTTCTTTTCAACTTTTCCAAGAGTGATGCACATCCACCTTTAAATTAATTCCCTCGGGTGACTAAACTGTTGCGAGGATTGGTAGAGCTTCCAGAAAAATTGCTGGAAGGCAGATTTTTTTTTTTTTTGAAACCCTCTATGATACCTTGCATGATGCTGCTTTTACACCACTTGTTCATCCAAAATAATGCCTTTTCAGATGATTTTGCATCCTTGGAGAGAGGCAAAAGTTGCAGGAGGCTAAGTTGGGTGGATATATGGGATGTAGAAGTACACATGTTAGGGAGGTTCCATTGTCCACTTTGCCTGGATTGTCTCTTGGAAACAATGTAGAATACCCTTCTTTGTTCATTTTTCTCTTAGGAAAGATTCCAAATGAACAACAGTTCTTGCAAATTAAAAGAAATTCCCGTCTTGACGTTTGCTTTGTTGCGTTCTTTCTGGATTTTGTTTTATTGCAATGAAGATGGTGATTTCTGTATTGAAGAAGCTTACTTTGAATGAATATCAAACAAAATAGAAGAAAACATCTGTCCCTGTTGCCCTTTCACTGTTCATAGGTAAAACCTTTCTAATTATGGAGGTGAGAGATTGTAGAATACATTCATATACCATTACTTTAACAGCATGCTTGTGGGTACAATTTATATTGTTGTATATTTGTAAAACATGGCTCTAGAAGTTCCATTTAAAGACAAATTTTGTGGCTAACATTTTCTCCTCCTACAATGCTCTATAATTGAACTAAATAATTATTACTTTATGTGTCATTTTCTAGTCAGATCTGTTTGAAAGAAAGAAAACTGTTTATGGGATTGTGCAATATCAGTAGAGAATAGTTCATTTTCAGTAACAAGATCATCCATCACAGAGTAGGATTTTAATTTCTTTTTGAAGGGCAGATGCCTTCACAGTTGAATAACAGTAGTTCAGTTTTCTGGTGACAAATGTTGATCTATTCAGAGGGTTCTAAAATTAATCTTTATTTGACTTACTTGACATGGGAATGGATGCAGTTGATAGTTAATGGGAAGATCTTTGTTCTTGAAGACTTTTGAATAAACATTTGATATTTTAAATTGGTAATTTATGTTTTTTTAAATTTATGATCTGAACGTTATAGCTGCAGTGTGCTTTGATGTGTGGTATAGTAAAGTCTGAGGAAACAAGCCACTTTGTTTACTAGACTACGGAAGTGGCTACTCTGTACCTAAATTAAAGTTATCACAGGCTACTAATAGCTGAGTTGAAGTATAAGGTTATGTGAACACCAAGTACACAGAAAATACCAAGAATGAAAGATTGGAAATTGAAAGTTGAGGCAAATAAAAAAGCTTTTCAAGAGTTAGTAACGGAAAAGGTACCGAAGAATGAGACACAAAGTGCACAGGAGGAATGGAACCTGTTTAAAACAACCTTAGTGAATTGTACAGCAGAAGTATGTGGCAAAACAAGATAAGGAAGAAAGAAGAAAGAGACCAGTTGGTGGAGTGAAAAAGTAAGGGAAGCTATTAAAGACCGAAATATGGCAAAGAAACATAAAGATGTTGAGAAGCAAAAACAAATGCAAGGTGTCTTAGCACAAGATAACCAAAAAATAGCTGACCTCGAACAAAAATATAGAGATAAGAAATTATTAGTGAAGAGAATTGTGAAGGAAGAGAAGGATAAGAGTTGGGAGATGTTCACACAACAACTAGAGAAGGACTCAAAAGGGAATCAAAAAATGTTTTATGGAATATTGAAGAGTGGGAGATCAGATGAAGAGGATATTAAAGCAATTGAAACAGAGGATGGAATCCTTATTCGGAATATAGAAAACATCAGAGAAGAAATGGGAAACTATTTCGACAAGTTGTTAAATGGCAATGGAGAAGAGAAGACATGGAAAAGAAGAGAGACCAATTACGTGGTCAAAAACAGAAAATGCCCTGAAGCTTATGAAAGGAGGAAAATTACCAGGAGTAGATGGGTTATCTGCAGATATAATCAAATGGCAGGCATACAAGGTCTTCAGTGGCTACTTCGAACACTAGGAGTATTCTGAAGAGAAAATAAGATATCAGATGAAAGGAAAAAAGGATTGACCATACCAGTATTCAAGAAAGGAAACAGAAGAAAGTGTACAAACTACAGAGGAATTGCCCTGCTACCACACTGCCTCAAGATATTGGAAAAAATCATAACAAAGAGATTAAGAACAAGTATAGAACATCAGTTCGAAGAAGAACAACATGGCTTCAGAGGCAACAGAGGAACAATAGACCTAATTCTTGCCGTTAGACAACTAATGGAAAAGTACTGGGAAAAAAGGAAAGATCTGATAGTAGTGTTCCTAGATATAGAAAAAGCCTATGACATTGTTCCAAGGAGCAAAATATGGGAATGTCTGCATAAACTAGGGGCTCCAAGTTCTCTAATTCGTAAGATCCAATTTCTATATGAAAACTGTGAAAGTATTGTACAAATAGGGAATAGTAGATCTGAATGGTTCCAAACAAAGAGAGGTGTACAACAAGGCAGTACACTATCTCCACTCTTTTCCTTGATCTCATGGATGTAATCATTAAAGAAATTAAAACTGCAGAACCTGGAGATTTGAATGCATTAGTGTTTGCAGAGGATGTTGCCATTTGGGGAGAAACAGAGCAAGAAGTCCAAAGGAAATTAGATTGCTGGGTCAACAAATTTAAGGAATATAAGTTAACTGTGAGTAAAAAAAACAGTAGCAATGAAATTGAGTAGAACACCCAGCGAATGTGACCTCAAACTTCATGGAGAGAGAATTGAATGTGTAGAAAGCTTCAGCTATCTTGGAAGTATTGTATCTGTTCCGAGGTATCTGTGGAACAGCAGAGGTGAAAGAAGGTGCGGGGGTGAACAGGTCTCAGAATACGAAATTAAAGTTAAAATAAAATTTAACAAGGTTATATTTTCTTAGCAAAATCAAGCAATAACAAGAATGGCAGGTACAGAGTAGCAAGGTAACAAATGTACAATTACAGTATTCACAGGATTTGGGCTTCGAGCCCCGGACTCACAATTCTTGAGCAATTAGCCCAACTTTACCCCAAAAAAAAACAAGATTCGACAAAGGGGCAGAAGACCCCAATCATGTTCAGAAGCACTTGCTCCCAATTACAAGGTAAAGCCTCCTCGAGGCACCCAAAATAAATTTCAAAAGAGCGATCCGCTCTCAAAGTTTAAGCCTAACAAAGGCCACACCAAACTCAACTTTCAAGCTGTCCTCCAAGGACATAGACACAGGGGTAAAAGATACCCAACCTACTGAGGCCTATTAAGTGAAGAAACAGAAATATTACATGGCCTCGACAATACCAATTTGAGAGGAGGCGAAGCTGCACTCCTAATACATTTTGTTTAAAACCTACTTGGCACTAGGCCGTTAATGCAAGGGCTAATCCCATACTAAGGAGGTGACTTATATGAGAAGACAATTTACATTACGCTAGACAGGAAGAAACGGTTGAGAAAATAAGTTCACCTCGAAGCAAAATGAGTGGGAGCTCGAGAGGGTTAAGCACTCTCTATCCCAATTTGTAGTTAAAACAGAAAGAATTGATACCGAGTGTCTTTACATTTTAAAGGAAAGTTACATGGAAAAGGCTTCGAACCTGCCCCGAGAGTTAAACTGCTGAGCTAGCAAGAAAAGAAGTTATTAAAAGGCCATTACCTTGTGGTTGAACTGCTGCCCGAAGAAAGAGGCGCTTCCCGCCCCCTGCTATGTACTTTACACACTGAAAGATGTTACTAAAGTGGCGCGGAGACCCGAAAATCAGCAGTTTATATACTCTCGCGGAAAGTTCGAGGCGTTTCAAGAATGAGAACACCCTCCCACAAGAATTTTATTGGTTAGGGTTAACCAACATATCCAAGTTGAAGAAGATACACCTGATTGGTCATAAATTAATTAAAGAAATTCGGGATTGGCTAAATTCAAACCTGGCGGAAGGAAGGGGTTAATATTGCCAACATAAACAATAACTGAAAGAAATTTAACAAAGAACAAACTTATAAACTCAAAATTTCTTCAAACACATAGTTCTTTCACTTCGCACTAGGGTGCATAATTGTATTTCTTCAGTAGTGCCATCTGGAAGAGAATGTCCACAATTCTTACTACAGGCAAAACAAAAATATATCGAAAACGACCCAGTTCAGAAACTTCAAAATTTACAAGTAGTGACATCTTCTGAGAAACTTGAAAATTTATGCAGTAGATAAAGTTCAGACTTCCTCCAGTAGAGGAGTTTCAACTGGCGCAAAGTTTGAATTAGCGGCATGGAGGTGTACCACCCGGTACAGTATCGAACCAGGGGAGTGCTAAATTGGAAATCCAGAACAGAGTGACGAAAGGTCCCATGTTCTTCTATCAGGTACGAAATCTAGTGTGGGACAAAGCAGTTCCTGTAACAGCCAAACAAACAATTTTTAAATCTTACCTCCTGCCAGTCATGACACATGGGTTGGAGACCTGTATGTTATTGAAAAGAGACATCAGCAAACTGCAAGCATTATTTTATTTTGTATGAGGTTTTCATTATTGTAGAGTCAGCACCAATTTTTGGTTGAAGTTGAAATATTTGTAGCATCCTTTTCCCTCTCTAAATATTTAAAAATTGGTAGCATTTTGACAGTAAAAGTAAAAATACCCACTTTGTGTAAGATTTTAATCCAGCTTTCTGGCAATTTTAATATTGTGATTGAATAGGTATGTAATGATGAAGAGCCTTTAAATTTATATGTATATATATAAGGTGTCTCGGGAGGAAGGGGCCATTCATTAAGAGGTGATAAGTATTGGTCATTCTAAAGCAGAAACATTATATGAATATATGATTATTTTCAATAGTTTCTGAGATACATACCATATTGTGCACTAAGATATGTTTAATCAAGTTGGAGGATGTCCTTTTGGCTACAAGGTTTGGAATGTACTTCCGCATGACGAATGGTACAATATCTCAATCTAATTTATCCTGGACATTGTATCAATCCTAGATGTGATGTTGCACGGCCACCAAGATCATCCAAATTTATGCCGTTGAATTATTGTTTCTATGATTGGTTAAAGAACAAAGTCTACAGGGAAAAAGTGCAATTAAGGGAGGACTTGCTTGGTCGCATTTTAAATGCTTGTGCACACATTAAATAAGAGAGACATCAGCTCTGATTAGCAACACAGCATTGTCTGCAAGAGCTGTAAAATGCACTGAACTTGGTAGGGGTGTTTTTGTGAATAAGTTGAAAAGGGAAATTGACAATTACATAATACGGTCTGTATAACAGAAACTATTGAAAATAAAGCATATGTTCATATAATGTTTTTGCTTTATAATGACCAATACTATCACCTCTTAATGTATGGCCCTTTCCTCCCGGTACATCCTGATAGAATGATAGAAAACAAACTCAAATGGTATTCCTCTTTATCATTAATTCTGTATTTAGGAAACGCACTCAGTTTATTAATTGCAAGCTACTTGTTGAATTGTGTGGAAATCTGCCACGTGTTATCTTAAATGGAAATTGTTATGCATGGGGGCACTCATAAAAATTTTGAACACACTTAAAAAAAAAGATAAATAAAGATATGTTGCACAAACCAACATGAAAATAAAACGTACTAAATTTGAATATTGGATTATTCTCGGTATGCTTTTGTAGTATTCATACCGTTATATCGTATAGTCAAAAGATTGCCCAGAACACTGGATTCAGTTGTAACTGCTATTCCGATTTGAGGTTTCATCATAGACAACATCTTTGAGGTCTGACCCTTTGTGAAAATATATGATTCCAAATCATCATCTTTTTCTTATTTCTTTCTTTTTTTTGCTAGTGGTTTAATGTTGCACTAACACGTCAAGAGTTTATAAAATAACTATTTCAAATAGTTTATTTGAATCCGCCTTGATCAATACACTCATTAAATGAAAGAAAAACTATTTATTAAACCAAACATATTTCGGGAAATCTCAATCATTCCCTTCCTCAGTGGTCAGATCAAAGAACAAAACAGTATCGCACAATCTTTTGTTTTACAATTTAAAGAAGTATTGTCCTAATAACCACATCAAAGAGTAAAAAGAAATATTATAAAATGAACAATACATAAAATTTTGGTTGAACTGAATGAGAATACTATATAAATTTAAGATCTTCAAGTTTTCTTCTTTTCTTCTTTTTGCTCTTTAAATGATCATATGCTAGTCTATACAGTGGGTTATCTTCTGCACTTCTCTCATTTAAACTTGATTCAAAATTACTTTTTTGTGTAAGGTAAATTTCTAAATTTTCCAAAACATTAATTAATTTTCCCTTTTTGGCCGAATGTAATAATTTCATGTCATTGGAAATGTCTGTAAATTCATGATTCATTTCAATCATATGTTCTCCCATTGCCGAATATCTTTTATGTTTAACCGCATTAACATGTTCTTTGTACCTTATAGCCAAACTTCTACCAGACTGTCCTATGTATCCTTGTTTACATGTTTGGCATGTTAATTTGTAAATTCCTGATTTATTGAATATACATTTATTCTCTATCTTATCTGAATTGAAAATTATCTTATTAGTATTATTATCCGTTTTATATGTGACATTGATGTTCTTTTCCCTGAAAATTGATAAGAATGCCTATTTCGAAAAGTTAGAACTGCAAATTTCTTTTTCTCTTTTTGCTCTTTAATTAAAGTTGTTTTTTGTTCATTTTTCACTTTATTTATCATTCTATTAATAAATGTTTTGGAATATCCGTTGCTACGAGCAATTTGATGGATTATATTTATCTCTCTATTATGATTTTTCCTAGACATAGGTATGTTCATAGCTCTATTAGTTAAACTGTAAAATGTCGCCTTTTTATGTTGACCTGGATGATTGGAGTCATTTCTTATAATAGTGTCTGTTTGAGTAGCTTTTCTGAAAATCTGAAAATAAAAATGACCAGAAATTCAGTAACTGTTAAATCTAAATAATTTGAAGTCCTATCATTTTCAGATTCCATTGTAAAATGCACTTGTTTACCCAAAGTATTTAAATACTCTAATACACCATCAGGTATAACCTTTTGTAAATAAGGCTTTTTGAACCATATTGTATATATTAGAACATCATTTATTATTTAACTTATTGTATTATGTAGGATAGGAATTCATTATGTACTGTAAATATGGTCAATGTTGAGACAGAGTTGTTATTTCATCTCATACTTGTGTACACGGAAAAGTTATTCTTGAAGCGGGGAAGTTGGATGAGTTACTGGGTTAAACTCATGAGCAAGAGGCACTACACAGGTACCCGCGTGCAAGGCTAGCAAGCTTGAATACTACATCATCGCCACGCCTACTGGACTTGTCAAGAATGAAGAATGATAATGCGATCTACGAATCAGATGCTTCATTGTATTGTAATTTGGTATTGAGCTGTTATCAAGAGTGGGGAGAGCCCGATGATATATTATCTAACGCGGAGCAATCCTCGACATACACGACTACCAGAACTACAACCACTTTATTGATTTTTGAGACAGTGAGTACTCGCTTCGAGACAGTTATTTTTGTACGGTATGTTGTCGCTTCAACACAGTACTTAGCTGCTGTGATGCTGTCGGATCTGCATGAGACAAAACAAGCTTACGGCTTATGGGATATTCAGTAATTATTCTGGACGAAGAACTACGTTTAGTTCAAGTCCATGGCATTTGGTTCAAGTCTGTATAGTATCAGTAGATTAGCTAAGTTGGATTGAGATTTCTGCTAACATGGAAAAATTCATATCTCTAAATTTTCTCCTCCTACGATCAAAGCTGATCAATTTTCACTAGTATAGGGCAATGTCTAATTTAAAGAGTGCTAGTCCATATAGCCCAAAATCACATCACGGAAGGAAGGAAGGATTCCATGGAGCCAATTCTACAATGAGAAGAGGGGAACGAGTAACCATGGAAAATAGATGACCTCAACGGAAGCTGCAATTGGTGAGCCTCAATTAGAAAAAGCAAGCAACAGTTAATTTCAGTAACGTACATTCTTAAATACCTCCACGCTTAAAGGAACTTTTCCGATTCATCTCATTTTTTGTATAATAAATTCATTTGTATTTTATATTGCGTTAATTTTCTTTCTTAAGCGATACTTAATGGTTAATTATTTAAAATCCTGCCCCTGTGATTTAAGTATAAGTCTCTATGCTAGTAAATATAAATTTTGCTTTACAGTTTTGTTTAAAACTGTAACGCTGTCGCCCAAACATTACATAGAGAAATGGGAAACCATGGAATGATAATTCATTCTATTTGCGTGGCAATTTGCTGGCAAGCCACATTTAGTATGTATTTATATTCATGTGTCCCCAGGTATTAACTTTCGTCTCCTCAAGTGTGAAGTTAGGAGAGCGAACAGTTACATTTGTCGCACCAACGTGGAGCTCGAAAACCATTAAGTATTCGTGGAAAGAAAGCAGTAAAGTAGAGTCTGTGTTTGTGGGGGTTAAGTGAGTGTCCATATAATTTATATGTGTGATTTTGGGGAATCATGGCTGCACAAGGTGAAAAGGACATGAAATTACGTAGCGGAAACTTAGTAAAGGGAGGCGAGGCGCTGAATACTGGGAATGTTTTAGATGAAAGCATTGAAGTAGATAAAACGGTAGAGTGTGGTGGGAGTATGGAAAATAGCACAGAATCTGATGTAGCTAGGATGGAGGGCGAGAAAGAAAGTAATACGAATAGTGAAATGAATATTCAACTACTGTTTGTGATGATGAATGGGATATTACAGCAAACGGATTAAATTAGGAAGGAAACGAAAGGGATAGATGAAATTAGGAAGGGAGTAGAGAGAACGAAAGCCAAAATTAGCAAAGAAATAGAACAGACGAAAACCGAAATTAGCAGAGAAGTTAATAGTAAGATGGATGCTTTAAATCGTTGATTAGATGAAGCACTAGTGCAGCAGAAACTTTTTGAGAATCACTTAGCGGAACAGGAGATGAGACGTAGCCAACATGAGAAAGTGGTAGATAGGAAGTTAACTGAACACAGGAGCGAAGTAGACTAGCAGATCACAGGAATTAATAGTAAAAATTCAGGAACAAGTAGGAGAAGTTAGTTAAGTTAGAGAACAAGTACAACAACAATACGATGATCTGTGTGGTAAGGTAGAGATTAATGCTAAAATATGTAATGAAAAGTTTAAGAAAGCAGGGGAATATGCATTTGAAATTAAAGCCACCAGGGAAAGACAAGAACACATTGCGAGTGAAAAGAATTAATGAACCTATTGCTAGGTCGGAGGCACAAATACGTAAAGAAATCTGAGAAAAGCAAGGTAATATAGGAAGTCAGTGCCATGCTACACATTTCATATATGAAACAGAACTACCTAAATTCAATGTGAGGCAGACAAACCCTTTAGATTTTTTAAACACTGTTGAAAAACGGTTTGAAAAGCGAATAGAAGAATGAGTCATTGAATGCGAAGAAGCGTTAGAAATAACAGGCAATGCTTTTATTGGGGAAACAAAGTCATGGTTTGCGGTGTATAAGAGCAGGATGACCAGTATGGTGGAATTCCAGAAATATTTCACGGAGAAATTCTGGAGTGAAGTTATACAAAGCAGGGAAAGAGAACGCATTGTCTGTGGGTAATTTATACCACACGAAGGAGTTTCTATGACAGAACCTTTTTTGGCCCACGTTATGATCTGTAAAAACGTAGATGGGATGTCAGCGGAGAGAGATATTGTTAAATTATTATGCAACAGATAGAGTCTATTCAGGGAATGGAAAGATTGCTAGCAAGTTTCGATGCGTTAGGAAATAGGAGTAGTACACGAGAGCACACAAACTATCAAACACCACCCAGAAGACAAGAACACAATCGCCGTGGTCAGTTTCAACCGAGACAATAACCTGTCGGTAATCAGTCACACCAGCAAAATAGGAATGTTCAGAGGGAACGTATTGTTGAGGAAGGCACAAGCCGAAATCAGGATACAAGGAGACAGAGTAATTTAAACTGATAGTGGACGGTAATGAGAGATCTGATTATCAGTCTTCAGTATATGTTGTGAGAAATTGTGTAATGATGCATATGAATTATGATCTCGATGTCAGAGATGAGTTATTACGGGTGGTGGAAGTGGATCAAGTCGTAGTTGCTAGTAAAACTGATAACCCCGTTGTTACGATAGTTGTATGGAGGGCGCATTATCAGGCTTTATTGGATTCAGGCAGTCAAAGGTCATGTGTAAGTTCGAAGTGGTATGAGGACAGAAAAAAGGAGAATATTGAGATTGAAGAAATACCTGTGAAATCCACATCACTGCTGTAGGTAAAAGATCCAAGCAAACATGTAAACAAGTTGCCATACCTATTTGTATCAACGGGAAGTCGCAAATTCAGATATGTCTTGTTATTCCGAATCTTATATCTGATGTTATCTTGGGATCTGACTGGCTAAGTTTATACTCAGCTCGGTTAGATTACAATGCGGCGATGGTATATTTAAGGTGGGATAATGAGGATATTAAAGTCACGTGGGATGCCGAAGTTCAGACGAAAGTGGAGGTTTTTAACGTGTGGTGTGTCAATGAGGTTTCAAAAGATGAAGAAGAAAGAGCAGATTTTAAGTTATGTGAAGTGTGGTTAGAGGAGAACCAAGATGATGCTTTGAGAGAAGCGTTAGATAGTAGCAATTTGGAAGAAGGTTAGAGGGACCGATTGTTATATGTGTTGAGAAAACACAAGGAAGTATTTTCATTGAAACCTGGCAAAACACATGTGTATGAACAATCTTTTTCCGTGCTGGATCAAAGTATATTCGCTGGGCCGAGATATCCGATACCACATAAATATGCTAAAGCAGTAGACAGTCAAATATAAGCCATGTTAGAGGATGGTATTATTGAAGTTTCGAGTAGTCAGTGTGTCAATCCTTTATTGATCATGCTTAAAGCGACAGGTCTTAGTTGTTGTAAGATTATTAGTGACAAGTATGTTCAGGAATTCGGTACGCCTAGGAGATTATTATCGGATAGCGGATCTCAATTTACCTTGAAGAAGTGGAAGGCTGTGATGACAGAGTTAGGTATCACACATGTTTTTTCCTCAGTTGGAGTCCGCAAGGGAATATGTGTGAACGCACGATGAAGGAATTATGTAGGATGTTTAGATCTTTAGTTCATGAAAAGCACACTGCGTGAGTTGGTATTTTAGCGTTGATAGAGAAATGGATTAACATGGTACAGCATGAAAGTACGAAAATCACTCCATTAGAGGTTCATTTTGGCAGCAATCCAAGGAAATAAGCTGACAAAAGTAGTAGGTATTACACAGGAACCTCAGCGGGACTAAGATATATGTTAGATAAGCGAGAGAGAATTTGATTAAAGCGGCTGAGAAGCATAGCAAACAACAGAAACGTCAGGTGTTAGACGAATTTCAGGTAGGAGATTCTGTTCTGTTACATGTTCCCATGCTCTCGTCCAGTGAAGAGAAGGTGACGAAGAAATTCTTTTTGTTGTATCAGGGTCCATTCCAGATTCATTGTCGGGTTGGTCCTTGTGCGTACAGATAGAAAGGTGGTGATCTTGTCATGTTGGGCACTTATAGCATTTGCTCTCGGAGACGATATACAGGGTGTTAGGGGTATACGTGCAGATATTAAGCTAGACGGCAAAGAAAAATACATCTCACAATATAGGCTATGCACTTTTTACCTTGTCCTATTAGTTTGCCCATAACTGAGCCAAATATTTCAGGACCTAATGTGTTTTGAACGGCCGTAGCAAGATATGCCTGTTACGTCATTCTGTCCACTCGTAGTGGAAGTACAGTAGCAGAGTATAGGGCTTGTTGAATCTGTTTCTTATCGCAGGCCAACGCATGTTGTTGTGCACTTCCCCTAAAGCCTTGGCAAGTAGGAGAGGATGACTCACGTGCCAAGCCACATGCTGTACTCGAAAAGCGGTCTAGGGTACTCTGTGTGAAATGTACACAGAATTCTTACAGTGACCTCGAAGATACGTACCAGCACATACATGCGAATCAAGTATTGTGTAGTTGTGTGTGATTTTTAAGACGTCAATGCTATTACTCAGTGATCCAAGCTGACAAAATGAAAGGAAATAGTTAATAAGTAAATGAAAAATGAGCGCAACATTTCTGTGCTCTTATTGCGACAGTCTACGATGAATTTCTGACAATAGACAATGCGAGTTTTCTATGCTTATTCATAAACTTTTCAGGTCAATGAAAGGACGGTGGACACTGAAAGAAAAGGCTGTAAGTATTCAGTCATACTGTTATTAATGAGACAGATTTCAAAAACCGTAGCTGCAACTATGCGTGAACATTGCTCGAAGGAAAAATAGCTACTGTGGATTTGTTTTGCTAGTTAATTTACGTCGCATCGAGACAGATAGGTCTTATGGCGACGATGGGACTGGAAAGGGCTAGGAGTGGGAAGGAAGCGGCCGTGGCCTTAATTAAGGTACAGCCCCAGCATTTGCCTGGTGTGAAAATGGAAAACCACGGAAAACCATCTTTAGGGCCGCCGACAGTGGGGTTCGAACCTGCTATCTACCGAATACTGGATACTGGCCGCACTTAAGCGACTGCAGCTATCGAGCTCGGTCTACTGTGGAATTGCCGGCGGGCATTTCTAATAGAAGGCTTATTCTTCTTTTTCCTAATCTGTTTACCCTCCAGGGTTGGTTTCCGGACTCAGCGAGGGATCCCACCTCTACCGCCTCAAGGGCAGTGTCCTGGAGCGTGAGACATTGGGTCGGGGGATACAACTGGGGAGAATGACCAGTACCTCGTCCAGGCGGCCTCACCTTCTATGCTGATCAGGGGCCTTGCGGGGGAATGGGGAGATTGGAAGGGATAGACAAGGAAGAGGGAAGGAAGCGGCCGTGGCCTTAAGTTAGGTACCATCCCGGCATTTGCCTGGAGAAGTGGGAAACAACGGGAAACCACTTTCAGGATGGCTGAGGTGGGAATCGAACCACCTCTACTCATTTGACCTCCCGAGGCTTAATGGACCCCGTTCCAGCCCTCGTACCACTTTTCAAATTTCGTGGCGGAGCTGGGAATGGAACACGGGACTCCGGGGGGGGGGTGGCAGCTAATCACACTAACCACTATACCACAGAGGTGGACAGAAGGCTAATTACTGGACAGTAAGTGCCGATAGGTAATGTAACGGACCCGTTTAATTAAAACTTCCATAATAATAATGTTACTACCGAGCTCGATAGCTGCAGTCGCTTAATTGCGGCCAGTATCCAGTATTCGGGAGATAGTAGGTTCGAACCCCACTATCGGCAGCTCTGAAAATGGTTTTCCGTGGTTTCCCATTTTCACACCAGGCAAATGCTGGGGCTGTACCTTAATTAAGGCCACGGCCGCTTCCTTCCCACTCCTAGCCATTTCCTGTCCTATCGTCGCCATAAGACCTATCTGTGTCGGTGCGACGTAAAGCAACTAGCAAAAAAAAATAATGTTACTACTACTACTACTACTAATATCTTAACGTTTCACTAACTAATTTTCACGGTTTTCGGAGACGCTGAAGTGCCAGAATTTTGTACCGCAGTACTTTTTTAAATGCAAGTAAATCCACAGACACGAGACAGGCGTATTTCAGCACCTTCAAATATCACCGAACTGAGCCGCCATCGAACCTGCCAAGGTGGGATCAGAAGACCAGCGCTCTATCGTCCGAGCTACTTAGACCGCCATTGGAGCTTAGAGTAAGTTGATCGTGCGGTTAGGGGCGCGCAGCTGTGAGCTTGTATTCTAGTGATAGTGGGTTCGAACTCCACTGTCGGCAGCCAGGAAGATGGTTTTTCGTAGTTACCCATTTTCACATCAGGGAAATGCTGGGACTGTACCTTTATTAGACTTCGAACGCTTCGTTCCCACTTGTATCCCTTTTCTCTCCCATCGTTGCCGTAAGACCTATTTGTGTCGGTGCGACGTAAAACAATTTGTAAGTACATGTTTCGGTAATTTCGGAGACATGTCTGCAATTATAATATTAATAATAATTCGGACCTGTTAAAAGTTCACTATTTTCTTTAGTGTTTTCTGACAGATTACGAGCTACGGTGTTTGAGTGGGGCGATTAACTTTTATTTTCATAATAGTTAGTAATAATAGACTAACACAGTTTTTATAATAATATTGTTAGTGGCTTTTCGACGGATGCAAGCTGACAGCTGCGCGCTCCTAGTCGCACGGCCAACTCGCCCAGTAATAATAATAATAATAATAATAATAATAATAATAATAATAATAATACATCTTCACGTGCCAATGGAGACGCGCGGTGTCGGAATTTTGCCCACAGGTATTCTTTAACGTGCCTGTAATCTACCGATCAGAAGCGGTCGTATTTGAGCACCTTCAAATACCAGCGGACTGAGCCAGGATCGAGCCTGCTAAGTTCATGAATCCAGTGCTTGAACCGTCTGAGCCACTCAGCCTGGCAACGTTTATTTTGATACGTTTAATAGGCACTGCAAAATCAGCAGTAAGCTAGAAGGCTTTCATTTACATTTAATCATGTTCTCTTCGGTTGGAAGCACGAAAGGAAGGTACGTTTAATTAATTTATGTTCATAACATGTCCCTTACTGGTATGAAGTAAAACGTTCGATGTGTTTTGACATTTCAGTTCCGATACTACTCACTTGGAAATCATATCCGATGCATTCTTTCGTTGACGTAATAAACTTTATTTACATAGACGTCAACGCGGGATGTTTCTGCATTCGGCGAGTTGCACTCCCAAAAGACCATGATATTGAAATCGCACTGTAGGAGAATATTCCACGTAAGCAGTTCGACAAAAGCACTAAACGTGTCTGTTGTCTGCTGTACGTAGCGACGGGGACGTGGCTGGACGGGTTCCCCGCCCCTACATGAAACCGGTCTGTCTGACCTTGACCTGAATAACAGCTGTCAGAGATGGGAATTATCGTCCGTACTAGTATGCGAGTTACTTCGTAGTAGTAGCATCAGTAGTATTATTTGAATAATGCCAGTGTATGAATACCACGAATACCATGATATGCTGCTAGTGTATCGTGTGGCAGAACAGAACACGGGTCGCCCTTGATGAATCTATCGGGAAAGGCTTCGAGCAATTTATATTTTGTTTTTTATTCACTACGAGTTAAAACAGAGGACACTTTGCGTTTTAAGGGCCGATGACATTAAGACAGCAATCATCATCATCATCGTCGTCGTCGTCATCATCATCATCATCACGTATAAATATTCTATAAAATAATTGTTTTATATTCATCATTACTGAAATAGGAAGTATAAGTTAACATTTAACTTAAGAAGGTTGCCTAGAGTGTTTTTTTAATTTACAAAAGAAAAATTAAATTTTCTATTAGTGTAAGGCAATCTTTATATTTTTGTTTTCTAAACTGTTGTACTGTAATGTTTAACATAGGTACATTTCTTTTTTTTTGTGTCCGCCTCTGTGGTGTAGTGGTTAGCGTGATTAGCTGCCACCCCCGGAGGCCCGGGTTCGATTCCCGGCTCTGCCACGAAATTTGAAAAGTGGTACGAGGGCTGGAACGAGGTTCACTCAGCCTTGGGAGGTCAACTGAGTAGAGGTGGGTTCGATTCCCACCTCAGCCATCCTCGAAGTGGTTTTCCGTGGTTTCCCACTTCTCCTCCAGGCGAATGCCGGGATGGTACCTAACTTAAGGCCACGGCCGCTTCCTTCCCTATTCCTTGCCTATCCCTTCCAATCTTCCCATCCCTCCACAAGGCCCCTGTTCAGCATAGCAGGTGAGGCCGCCTGGGCGAGGTACTGGTCATACTCCCCAGTTGTATCCCCCGACCAAGAGTCTGAAGCTCCAGGACACTGTCCTTGAGGCGGTAGAGGTGGGATCCCTCGCTAAGTCCGAGGGAAAAACCGAACCTGGAGGGTAAACAGATGATGATGATGATGATGACATTTTTTTGTTCACAGGCGATTTCGTGTACGTTCGTAAATCCGTACTTTTCTATTCGAGATAGTCTTGTTACCGTCCACCTGGAATTACGGAGCCCGTACTGTATGCTAGTTCATTATTTTTCTACAACAGAGTGTTACTCATGCGACCGTAGTTCCTACGACCACGCCACTCTTATGTCTGGGTCACTAATGTGCGCTTTGTTCGGCTCTGTACTGCTTGACCATGTGGCTCTCGTTACCTTCTTCTGCCTCTTCTTCTACTGCAGCCTTATCTCTTATTCTACCGACATCATCTAACACGCAGTAGCGTAATCTGTTGCGATTTACCGAGCTCGATAGCTGCAATCGCTTAAGTCCGGCTCCATGGCTAAATGGTTAGCGTGCTGGCCTTTGGTCACAGGGGTCCCGGGTTCGATTCCCGGCAGGGTCGGGAATTTAACCTTAATTGGTTAATTTCGCTGGCACGGGAACTGGGTGTATGTGCCATCTTCATCATCATTTCATTCTCATCACGACGCGCAGGTCGTGGATACAGGTGCTTATGTACCCCAATACCACCGGCTTTCAGGCCGGCTCCTTGGCTAAATGGTTAGCGTGCTGGTCCTTGATCACAGGGGTCCCGGGTTCGATACGCAGCGGGGTCGCGAATTTTAACCATCATAGGTTAATTTTGCCGGCACGGGGGCTGGGTGTGTGTGTTGTCTCATCATCAATTCATTCTCATTACGACACGCAGGTCACCTACGAGTGTCAAATCGAAAGACCTGCTTCTGGCGAGCCGAACTTGTCCTCGGACACTCCCGGCACTAAAAGCCATACGACATTTCATTTCAGTGTGGCCAGTGTCCATTATTCGTGAGATAGTGGGCTCGAACCCCACTCTCGGCAGCCGAGAAGATGGTTTTCCGTGGTTTCCCATTTTTACACCAGGAAAATGCTGGGGCTATACCTTAATTAAGGCCACGGCCGCTTCCTTCCCTGTCCTAGCCCTTTCCAGTCCCATCGTCGCCATAAGGCCTATCTGTGTAGGTGCAACGTAAAGCCAATAGCTGCTGCGATTTGTTATTAGCACCATCATAGTAAAATGTAATATAGTTGTGGCGGAATCTTCTTAGATACCTTCGATATCTGTGGATTGTGTATAATTTGATAACTCATCTGTACTCATGAAAGCGACCGTCGGCCTGGCGTTCAGGTTAATAGCTACATGTCTCTAACGTGTAACCTTGATTATGTTTCTTAGATTTGTTGATGTGTATGTTTGATGTTTATACACAATACGAGATTACAGCTGACTCATCCCCACGAGCTTGACCTGGTTCTCGTCTTTCGCATAGTAATCTGTAGGTAACTACTGCGTCCGATGCTAACTCACGTGGCATACATTTCATCTTGTTTCCTCTTAAACCACGCGTATTTTACTATTTTCTTCCACGTATTTCAGCTTTTAATTACCTGATAATAATAATAATAATAATAATAATAATAATAATAATAATAATAATAATAATAATAATATTAACGTTAATTGCTTTACGTCCCACTAACTACTTCTACACCGAGCTCGATAGCTGCAGTCGCTTAAGTGTTGCCATTATCCAGTAATCGGGAGATATTGGGTTCGAGCCCCACTGTCGGCAGCCCTGAAAATGGTTTTCCGTGGTTTCCCATTTTCATACCAGGCAAATGCTGGGGCTGTACCTTAATTAAGGCCACGGCCGCTTCCTTCCAACTCCTAGGCCTTTCCCATCCCATCGTCGCCATAAGACCTATCTGTGTCGGTGCGACGTAAAGCCCCTAGTAGAAAGATCTATCTGTGTGGGTGCGACGTAAAGCAAAATAGAAAAAGCTACTACTACGGTTTTCTGAGACGCTGAGGTGCCCGAATTTAATCCCGCACGAGTTCTTTTTATGTACCAGAAAATCTGCCGACACGAGGCTGACGTGTATTTGAGCACCTTCAAATACCGGACTGGGCCAGAAGTTGGAGTCAAAAGGCCTGCACCTCAACCGTCTGAGCCACTCAGCCCGGAAGGAGGCACGAAATATAGGTACGTTTAATTTATTTAGTTGTATGTATAACATGTCCACTATTCATTTGAAACTAAACGTTCGATGTGTTTCGATAATTCAATTCCGATCCTACTCATTTGTGCATCCCATGACTGCTTTCGTTGGCGTAAGGGACTGCCATCTTTCTTCTACCTTTACGCAATGCACAACGGGGATTGTACCGTATTTCACGTCCCGGCGCGCTTATCCCAACCAATAATTATATCAGTCGTACAGGTCCCGCACCGATACAGGTTTTCAGGTCATTTCCATACTCACTAGACCACGGGGCTGATGACCACAGCTATCCCAATCCCCTAAAAGACAAAACAGCAAATGAACCAGTATTAACGCTGAGAATTCGGTACATCTTCAGGGTCCGAAACCGATGACCAGGGTTGTCTGAAGCCCCTCAGACGGAAACTAAATACTGACAACAACGAACCCAGTCTGGCGAGAATGTAACTTAATATGGCATACACTACTGTAGTAGCCACCTTCAGCTGTTATCGTAACTCAGTGGCTCTTAAACATAAAACCAGTTTGACAAGTATGTTACGTAACATCTCGTGCATTGCATTGGCAGCGTTCAGCTGTTACAGTAGCACACTTGCTTGTAAACATAAACAGAAACCAGTTTGGCACGAATGGCGCGTGACTCGCCTGTTCTCAAAGGGAAGCTATTCATTCACAAGAACAAGGCATACTACCTATTCTAAAAACATCGTATCTTTTTGCTCTCGAAAATAACTTCCGAGGATTACTAAAAGTTTGATATATAGTGGTTCGTCACATCGTTCTCTATTGCTAGAAGAAATATCTGCAGGTATACACCTAACACCCTGTATATCTGTGAATTAAGTGTAATGTCTCCCAGGTGTTGTTTTGATAACACTAAATTGTACTTGAGTTAGAAAATGTGAATTCATGTATAGGTTGTGAAACTAGACCTAACACTGTTGTAGAAGCCATGAATAACTTGGGAATTTTTTTATTGTAACTGCAGAAGGAAATTAATGCAATAATTTTCTAAGTATTTTTTTGCAATGAAAACAAGAAATTGCTTGCTGCCATCTAAGAGAGGTAAGCCACGTGTGATGACATGTGTGTGTGTGGTATATATATTACAATAACCTGGAACTGCAGAACACTTTGTTGGTGAAGTTATATTGTAAATATTATGAGTGTTGCTGACAAACTTTCGGAAAAAAAATCGGCAGGAATTATTACTAATGTTGTATGGTATCATTGAAACAGACACTCTACAGTGAGATACAAGATTTGATTATGTATATTTTTATTAAGTGTTTGTAAGATGTAATGTATATATCAGCCATATTGGTGTAGTGTGTTATTTTCATATATGTTATATTTGTAAATAACAGGAGGGCGTATGTAATCGTCCAGGCTTCTCCAGCCATACTTTTACGCGATATCACTTGATATCAAGATTATCCGCCATTGGCAGTTATTTATATGACATATTTATTTTAACTCCAACCATTTGTAAATAAGGCTTTTTGAACCATATTGTATATATTAGAACATCATTTATTATTTAACTTATTGTATTATGTAGGATAGCAATTCATTATGTACTGTAAATATGGTCAATGTTGAGACAGAGTTGTTGTCATTTCATCTCATACTTGTGTACACGGAAAAGTTATTCTTGAAGCGGGGAAGTTGGATGAGTCACTGAGTTAAACTCATGAGCAAGAGGCACTACACAGCTACCCGCGTGCAAGGCTAGCAAGCTTGAATACTACATCATCGCCACGCCTACTGGACTTGTCAAGAATGAAGAATGATAATGCGATCTACGAATCAGATGCTTCGTTGTATTGTAATTTGGTATTGAGCTGTTATCAAGAGTGGGGAGAGCTCGGTGACATATTATCTAACGCGGAGCAATCCTCGACACATACGACTACCAGAACTACAACTACTTTATTGATTTTTGAGACAGTGAGTGCTCGCTTCGAGACAGTTATTTTCGAACAGTGTGTTGTCGCTTCAACACAATACTTAGCTGCTGTGATGCTGTCGGATCTGCATGAGACGAAACAAGCTTACGGCTTGTGAGATATTCAGTAATTATACTGGACGAAGAACTACGTTTAGTTCAAGTCCATGGCTTTTGGTACAAGTCTGTATAGTATCAGTAGATTAGCTAAGTTGGATTGAGATTTTTGCTAACATGGAAAAATTCATATCTCTAAATTTTCTCCTCCTACGATCAACGCTGATCAATTTTCACTAGTATAGGGCCAATGTCTAATTTAAAGACTAGGCAATTAGGGAGTGCTAGTCCAGATAGCCCAAAATCACATCACAGAAGGAAGGAAGGATTTAATGGAGCCAATTCTACAATGAGAAGAGGGGAACGAATAACCACGGAAAATAGATGACCTCAACGGAAGCTGCAATTGGTGAGCCTCAATTAGAAAAAGCATGCAACTGTTAATTTCATTAACGTAAATTCTTAAATACCTCCACGCTTAAAGGAACTTTTCCGATTCATCTCATTTTTTGTATAATAAATTCATTTGTATTTTATATTGAGTTAATTTTCTTTCTTAAGCGATACTTAATGGTTAATTATTTAAAATCCTACCCCTGTGATTTAAGTATAAGTCTCTATGGTAGTAATTATAAATTTTGCTTTACAGTTTTGTTTAAAACTGTAACGCTGTTGCCCAAACATTACATAGAGAAATGGGAAATCATGGAATGATAATTAATTCTATTTGCGTGGCAATTTGCTGGCAAGCCACATTTAGTATGTATTTATATTCATGTGTCTCCAGATATTGACTTTCGTCTCCTCAAGTGTGAAGTTAGGAGAGCGAACAGTTACAATAGTGTAGATGTTTTCATATAATACTTGATTTCTCCTTCTTGGTATTTATATATTTCCTTCCATGTGTTATACTTCATATGCAAATTTTTTCAAGTGCTTCATTTATAACTACATGTGCTTAATTTGTTCATGTAATTTTCATATTTATTGCGTATAATAAGTATCACTTGCTTGTATATATTGGGACCTCTGACATGAATAAATAATATAAATATCGATAACTTTATTCTCAGCTGGTAAATCAACTAGTTTCCAGGTACCGATCTTACAGTGTGAATCCATTTTTTCATTGCAGCTTTCTAATTCACAGCATCTTCACACTACACTGCTTCATGATAATATCTCGGTAGCGTCATCCTTGGACGCTCGTGTTCAGCTGGACTACCTCGGAAACATGATGTTTTTTAAATCATTCATCTCTTTTGCAAAATTTGACCCTCATCTACAGTTGGAGACTTCATCTACAGAAATGTAAATCACATCTTCCTGTATATCAACGTAGTCATATACCGGGCTGAGTGGCTCAGACGGTTGTGGCGCTGGCCTTCTGACCCCAACTTGGCAGGTTCGATCCTGGCTCAGTCCGGTGGTATTTGAAGGTGCTCGAATATGTCAGACTCATGTCGGTATATTTACTGGGACGTAAAATAACTCCTGCGGAACTAAATTCCGGCACCTCGGCGTCTCCGAAAACCGTAAAAGAGTAGTTAGTGGGACGTAAAACAAATAACATTATTATTATTATTATTATTATTATTATTATTATTATTATTATTATTATTATTATTTATTAACGTAGTCATGGTGATAAGGCACTGGAATATCTTCTCTGAAATCATCTTTATTGAAATTCAATACTGCCACAGGTTCATTTTCATCTTTGGTTGAAATGTCAACTAATATTTTTTCTATTTGCTTTACGTCGCACCGACACAGATATGTCTTACGGCGACGATGGGATAGGAAAGGCCTAGGAATTGGAAGGAAACGGCCGTGGCCTTAATTAAGGTACTGCCCCGGCATTTGCCTGGTGTGAAAATGGGAAACCACGGAAAACCATCTTCAGGGCTGCCGACAGTGGGGCTCGAACCCACGATCTCCCGATTACTGGATACTGGCCGCACTTAAACGACTGCAGCTATCGAGCTCGGTGTCAACTAAATTGGTAACATTGATCTTCATTGGCAATTACAACCTTTCACCCTTGAACATTCATCTAGAAAATATAGTCAACAACCACAGTCATCATAGCCAAATATGTATCCTCCCAAAGACTTTGCATCAAATTTCGTACGCCTTGTGCTGACATCCAGGTGAAATATATAGTACTAAGTACCTTCACATGATTGAACTGGCCATTGAAAAATAACTCCATTGGTGTTTTTCCTTTAATTTTAGTGGTGCAGTTTGGGAGGGCATGATTAGCACAATGGCTTTGCTAGCTTTCCGCCTAGATGACCAAAGTTCAAATCTCATTTGATTCAGGGTTGGAACATTCACCTGAAAAATAATGTTGCATCTGGAAGAACATTCAACCAAAGCGAAAATAAGCCTGGGTAGCTCCAGCAACCCATTGAAATATCTGGCATGAGCTGAAGAAACTTTTTATTCGTTGGTGCAGTTCATTTCTGAGTACCAGTATGTGTAAATCTCACCCCACCGTGACTTGGGAAGGTGTTTTGCTGATTGAAACCAGGAACATGCCATTTTGCAAATAATTCATTTTTCATTTTTGGCAACTCCATTTTTTCCAGATTATATTGCATGGTCCAAGAATGTTTCAGTCCTACCGTTTTGGCACATGCTCTCACATCATTGCTGTTAAATTCTTATCCACCATCAGTGCAAAGTTTCTTAATGATTAGTTGAGCTTATGTTCTCACTAGGGAGCAGATTATTATGTGCTAAAAAGTGAAATTTTTTTATATGCTAAAAACCCAAAAATACTGTATTTGATAAGAAGTTTTAAATATCACATTACCACTCACATTCAAGAGGTAAATAAGTATTAAAGTTTTGTATTAAAATAGGGTGCTACTAAACTTGCTCCTTAAGGCAAATGGATGTCTATGTGTGGAAAAGTACAGTATGTTATATTAATTTTTGATGTCCCCGAGTATATATTATGGTATTTACAAAAAGGTAATGTTTTGTCTAAATATAGGAGAAACAACATATCATCTTCAAAAAAATTGTAACAGTTCATATTCACCAATCACTGGAATATTAGTTGCCAGACGTAGTCTTAGAATTCCAGTGGACAGCGAAGGTCATCTCCAAATTGTCCATTAAAATGTATGCCAGTTATCTCTAAAGAATGCCTTATACTACAAAAACGATCGCCTCACATCACAGGACATCAGACATGCAGACTTCGCACATTTTTAAACCCTCTGTTTTTACAGAACAAATTTAATATTTGATCTTTAACAGTCCCTGTGGTGAAGCAGAGAGTGAACATTTTCAACAGCACTCACTTCCTTCACTGTTTTGGACATCAGGTTAGTGGATTTTTCAAGTCTGTCTATGGTTTTACACAAGAAGCTTAGATTGGCAGATATAAATGTCATATCATTTTTCAAAGAATTGTGTCTCAGTAAAACTTGAAGAATCTCAATTGACGATGCGTTGTTTTTATCTAGTGTATTCACAGCGTATGCAAGACTTCCAAAATATTCTGTGTAGTATACCACTGCACTAAGCCAGGTACCCTACTGCATCACAATAGGCAGAGAAGGAAGCGCAAGGCCTGGGTTTTTGTCTTTAACAGATCAATTCTTGGGGTTGCTTTTACAAAGACTCTTGCCATTAGACAATAATTTATCCACTTTAGGATACTGAACCCATACAGTTTCACATAATCTGTGTAGAGCATGAACTATGGAAGTTACGTGATCGTTTTCGGAAAGCTTACCGAAAAGCCTGCGGCTGCTTTTTTTCTTCTTTTCTTTTCATGTAAGCTGCACTATCAGTAAGTAGAAGCGATACATTGTCCTCCTTTACACCTTTTGGTCAAAGTAAGTGCATTACTTCATTAAACAACCTAAGCTACAGTGACATGGTTTGCAGCAGGCATTTATTATTACATGCGAGCAGATAAGAATTGTCGTGCGGCCGAGCGGATGGCGTTTTCGTGGTCAGCTACCGTTTAGGGGCAGGTGGGTAGGTTTCTCGGTGAATACTAAGTTGAGAGACAACTGTTCCACTTTCCCGTCCAATATATATATTGTCTCTTACTTGCTGTATTTACAACTATTTACACTTGAAGTTAATTATCTCTTCTACGCACAGGAAATCACGAGATACCGTTCCTTTACTAGTGTTCTATCTAACACTTCACTATGCTCAAAGTCCAAGACTTATTACTTTGCTATTGGTCCTATTAAATTAGAAGAATAGGTCAGCCTTACGTATACTGTGTTGCAGGTTCACGGTTGAATCTCCTCTTCTGAGTGCGACGCTGCAGAGCCCCTGTCAATTACATGACTGACTATAACTGCCTACGACGACTGTCGGCAACTCCGACTTACTGACTGAGTAACTGAGTCACTTTCCCTTTCGGCCGGTCTTCTTTCATACTCCTAATCTAGCGTACGTGACCGCCTATGTCACAAACATCCTGTTTTCTCTATGATTTCTCTTGTCTGTAAATACGATAACATTCCTTCTAGAATTTCTATGATTTCTCAAGTGCCGCCTATTTCCAATAGCTGCGATACACTTGTTTACTAGTAGGTTTCCACGCATGGAGCGGGCCGCTTGACTTCATATCACTTTCCCTCTGTATTGCCGCTGATTACAGCAATCCTAAATACATACTGGTATTGCCGGTTACAGCAATAATAACTACGCCCTAACTTCTCCTCGTACGTTTCCTTGTGCCTTTACAATATTACTCTGCACATTTAATATTTATGGGTTTGGGTTCGTACTTCCGACAGAGCACCTCCCCCCTTGGGGAAAACGTTGGCATGGCAATTCAAACGTTTTGCCACCAATGCACTACATGTTTTAAATCTTATATCCCTTTTCATTACATTATCTCCTTTGTCATTATTACATTATATCTCCTTTCCTTATATTATTACATTATCTCCTTCATTACATTATTACATTATATCCTTTTATACCTTATATTTGTCAACATATGGACAAGTGTACAACATACATTTTTCATAATACATCTTTTCTTTCAATAATACAATCTCTGACAACACACACTTTTACGTAATATATCATTTTTCAACAATACAATCAATACATCAATAATCACCTGTACCTGTACATCTAGTACTTACCCAATAACAAAACTCAAATATCAAAATGCTTTATTTCCTTCAGTACATACAATTATATTATTATTCACTTGATTATTCACTTGATTAAATTTATAAACACTCTTTTTAATCTTCTCTTTAATAGAGTTCAATAGTCTCTTCTTGAAATTTTGAATAATATTTTGTTCTATGAGACTTAATCCCTACTCTCCTTACAGGTGTGGTCTCAGAACAATTTAAATCGACAATGTCATCTGGTTCACTTACATCCTGAGATAACACAATTGCACTTTCACTTCCTTGCTGATTAGCACTGTCTCTAATTCTCACTAAAGGGCTTGTACGTCCTCCTGTGCATCTCACTTCACTTTCACGTACAACACTTGGTGTTTTAAGTCTCTGTGATGTTCCACTATTACTGCTCTTATTCACAATTGTTTGTTTAAAACAAATCTTAGAACAACAATCACTATAATCATGACATTTCTTAAATTGTTTATACAATCTACAACATTTAGAAAGAAAACATAATACTATCATTAACACTGTACCAATTCCTAAATATTGTAGGAAATTTGTACGATATTCTTTAGCATTTCCTCTTCTTGTTCCTCTATTAATTCTTCTACTTCTTCAACTCTATGACTACCATATTTTAAATCTGATGTATGCGTTAATACATTTACTAATGGTAACTTGTTTTCAAGATGTAACGTCTCTAAAGTGATACTTGATCCTAAGTGTTCACAACAAAAATATTCTATAGGAATATTAGGTACGATATCCTTACTAGTGTTACTCTTTATAACCGTGTGACTTACAATTTTAGCATTCGTACTATAATATTTACAAGGTTCATAGAATGATATAATGCCTACTCCTTGTATAATTTTATCATTAGGATCTCTTGTACTTTACATTACTGTTACCTTCTCTGGATATGGTGCTACATAAATCCATTGACTCTGATCCTTTAATGGTATCCACAAAAATTCTTCTAAATGAATGATCTTTTTCATACAATCATTTGGAATTATATTTGATTGCATTAATCTAACTACACACTCTTGAGTAGTATGAGTAAACATTAAAGGAAGGACTTGTTTACAAATCCTTAATTCTTCTGATAAAGATTTACACTCTCTTATCTCATACTCGTCCATTAATTGATACATTTGTTTAGCATTGTCTATTAATAAGTATTCCTTGTGTGTATCAATGAAAATATACTCTCTCGTACTTTCATTTACACTGGTTGGAAATGGTATTAACTTATATACATTATACACAATGTTATTAACCAAAGGTGTCTGAATTACGTAACTTAATATATCCTTTGAAATAAAAATACTTATTTCTGATATTTTCAATAACTTATCACTATTAGTCATGCTAAGAGCCACTGGTAAATAAACATCTTTTGGAAAAATATTCTGAGATCTCTGAAAAGATCTTACTAAGCCAGAAGGGCTGATAATTTCAGGTTGAATTACACCATTCTGCGCATTTGTTACCGCTCTCAGCAAAATACCATATTGTTCCTTAACTTGATTTATACAATCCTCTAATTCAATACAATGTCTATTTATTGCTATTCTCAATGAGTTTTGCAAAAATAGTTTCTGAATCTGGACAGTCTCATTATTCATATGCTCTTGAACTTCTTTAAGAGTTCCTTTGAGTCTTTGTTCATTTAATGTTACCTGATATAACGTTGAGTTTATCGTTTGTAGTGTCGTGTCGATCTCACTACTGTCATCTGATTCTTTGCTACTTTTAACATACCTAATTATTCCTGTCCTAGCTTACTTATCTTCTGATAAAATTCTGTATCTGCTTCGTCTAACGTTCCGAATAACGTTTTAGCAATTACACCTATAAAATTAAATACTCCTCTCTTTTGTCGTATTCGTTCCTCGTCATCCATTTTAACAATTTGCTTAAGAAGTGACTTAGTCTCTTGTACTGACTCTAACCTATTTTGATCATTTTTATATCTCTTATACACGTATGTCTTTCCTCATCATTTAATTCCTTACACATTTGCCCTGTTTTCTGGGCTGAAATCTGTATTACTCTAAATACATCATTCAATCTACTAATATTTACATGTGTTACTAACTTTCATGTCGTACTATAAAGTTGTGCTGATCCCATATGATCATAATATATTCCTGGAGTCCTCTTATATGCTCTTATTTGGTAGTCAAGCGTTGAGATTCCTCTGATACAACATATCACTGTCCACGTCATTAGTGTCAAGATCGTCCTCATCATCTTCATTTCTCTGAAAATGAACACATTATCTTGTATGGGTACCAGTTTGCTAACTCGATTAATCTTAACTACACTAATTACAGTTTCTATAAAAACATCTTTAACCTATTCATGTGTATTTTCATTGTCTTATTTTCTCTCCTTTGAAGAATGCAATTTACTCCTTCAATCTTTATAATTGTATACGGTCCTATCCATTGGGCTGATAGTTTCTTTGATCGACCACTCCTGACTGATTCATCATGCACCAAAACTTTGTCTCCTACTCTAAATGTAACTTCATGTATTTTATTATCATACGCTTCTTTGGTTTTCTCTTTTGACTGAATAAGCGTCTTTCTGGCTATTTCATGGCTTTCTTGGAGAGTATTCTTTAACTTCTCCAACATACTCTCTTCTTCACTATAATTGATTGATTCAGGTTTTCTCTGTAATATACCTGGTATGTTCGCTCTTCTTCCAAACATTATCTCAAATGGAGTGTATTTCGTGCTTGTGCTTGGCGTTGAGTTGTATACAAACACTGCTGATGCCAAAAATAAATCCCAGTTACTCTGATCTTGACTTACATAATGTTTCAAGTACTCAGTAATATTAGCATGCGATCTTTCAACTGATCCATTAGATTCCGGTCTATACGCTGTCGGATGTACCTTATTTATACGAAGAAATCTACATAGTTTCTTCATGACTTCACTCATAAAGTTAGCACCTTGGTCTGTATGAATCGTACTTGGTATACCATATATCAAAATTACATTATCCATAAATGCTTTTGCTACTGTTTCCGCCTCTTTATTTGGTATGGCTACTGATACCAAATACTTCGATAATAAATCTTGACATGTTAGAATGTACTGATTTCTGCTCTCTGTCTCTGGTAAAGGTCCTACTATATCTAATGCCATTTTTTCCATTACATCATGAGGTGTATCTGTTATTTTCAAACTCATCCGAGTATAGGGTTGTGTCACCTTATTTTTTGTCACGATTCATACTTTCGAATATAGTCCTCTACATCTCGTCTCATTCCAGGCCAATTTGTATATTGTCTTATCCTCTCTAACGTACGATGCGTTCCTTGATGTCCTCCAACTAGAGATTCATGGAACTCTTTAATTATGGGTCTCTTTTCCTCTGGTGTATTGTCATTTTCTTCTACTTTCTCTGTCTTTGTCTCTTCACATTTTCTACTGTTTCCATCTCACATGTCTGTTTGCCACTACAGCTAGGTTTAATTTCTTCTACTACTTCACTTACTAATGGAAGTACTTCTATACCTTTGTCTATACGACTTAATGCATCAGCATTGCTATTAACTTTCCCTTTCTTATATTGGATTTCATAATCATATTCTTCTAGTTTTAATCTCCATCTCAAAAGTCTAGAACTCGGATCTTGTACAGAAAAGATCCACTTCAACGGTTTGTGGTCCGTTACTATTACAAATTTGCGACCATATACATACGGTCTAAAATATTTAGCCGCAAAAATTATTGCACATAGTTCCTTTTCTATAACGCTGTAATTCCTTTCTGCTTTGTTTAGGGTTCGTGATACGTATGCTATTGGGAGATCTCTACCTACTGGTCCTTGAGATAGCACGCATCCTACCGCATAATCACTCGCACCTGTAGTAACATTGAAAGGTTTTGAAAAGTCAGGATATTGTAATATAGGTGATGTTATTAGCTTTTCTTTCAACGTTTTGAAAGCCTCTTCTTGGTCATATCCCCATTCATATTTCACGCCTTTCTTTAATAATTCATATAACGTTTCGCCTATCTTGCTATAATTTGGGATAAACCTCCTATAATATCCTGGAAGTCCTAAGAAACTCTAGTTGCTTAGTTGTCTGTGGTTGAGGGAAATTCTTAACCGCTTCTACGTTCCTAGGATCGGGTTCAATTCCCTTATCTGAAATTACATGTCCTAGAAATTGTGTTTCAGCTCTAAGAAATTCACATTTGTCTGGGTGAATCTTTAAATTATTTTCTCTTAATCTTTCGAAGACTTCACTTAATCTCTTATTATGAGTTTCAAATGAATCGCCATAGATTAGAATGTCGTCCAAATAGACCATGCATTTTAATCCATTTAATACACTCGGCACGGACTGCATCAGTCTCATAAATGTAGATGGCGAATTTTTCAACCCCATCGGCATTCTTTTGAACTGGAAATGCCGATCTAACGTACTGAAAGCTGTCTTTTCACGATCTTTTTCATCTAACTGAACTTGGTAATACCCACTGGCTAAATCAATGGTGCTAAAGTATTTAGCCTTTCCTAATTGATCTAGGATGTCCGTAATATTAGGTAATGGATGAGCGTCACCTATCGTGACGTCATTTAAATGCCTATAGTCTACCACCATGCGAAATTTTCACTTGCCTGACGCATCCATCTTCTTCTGAACTAATAAGATTAGAGCGTTCCATGGAGAAGTAGAGCTTTCTATAATATCATCCTCTAATAACTTTTCTATCTGTTTCTCTAACTCTTCCTTTTGTGATTCAGGTAATCTGTACGGTCGGACATTAATCGGAGCCGTATCTTGTTGTAACTGAATCGTGTGCTTAAGCGCATCTGTGCACGTCAACTTGTCTCCTTCAAGATAGAACATATCATTGTATTTCGCACAAATTCTTAAAATTTCTTCACGATTCCTTGCTACCATATGATCCGTTCGGATCTGCTCAAATACTCTCTGTATTCGCGATTTCTCAGCATTACTCACAACGCAACATTTTGCTTCCGTGTCTGTTTTTTCGTTTACCTCAACTGTGTGTTCAATCTCTTGGTCAATTACGTCCTCATCTGCGATACTTTCCGAATAAAATATCGGATTATTCATCTGAAATTCTTCCTCCGTATTATTCAGATTACTAACCCTTGCTTGATACTTGTTCGCATAGGTTATACAACTTGATACTCGTATTCTTGGGCTTAATTCTTGTTTAGCAATTATCCCATCACCATACTCTTTGTCTACTTCAATGTAATATAATGTTTCTGCTCTAGGTTTCAATTTTATTCCCACTGTACCTGAGCCTCCAAATGGGTACGAATGCTCTCCCATATGTAAAATTTTTCGTTCACAGTCTATTACTGTGTTGTATAGTACATTTTGTCCTAATAAACCATCTTGTGAAATATCAAACTCATGCCCTAACCATATGAAATCTGAAAACGCGATCTCCTATTTTCAACCTTGTTACACGTTTTGTTTCTGACGAACCTTTCATAATCCCTTTAATTCTCGTTATCATTTTCGTATTCACTCTACAATTAGCAGGAAGACTGGTTTCTTTTATGATACTCACGCCTGCACCTGTGCCAATTAAAAATCTCCTAACTCGTTTTCTGACGTCCTCATTAGAACAGTAAATGGTTTACTATCCTCTCTTACTATTCTTTCCTTTCGCTCTACTCTTGAGTTTTCCTTTGGTTCTATTCTAAGGGTTTTCTTTCGTTCTAAACTAAGGGTTTTCTTTCGTTTTACTCTAGGGGTTCTCTTTCGTTCTACTCTAGGGGTTTTCTTTTGTTCTACTCTAGGGGCATTTTCACATTTTCGGCCTGTACTGGCCCCTTCGGTACGAAGCCGTTCTAGTTTGACACTACCGAACGCATTTCTCTTTCGTTTTGCCTAACTTGTGGCCCTTTGTTTCCCTGTTTTAATTTTACCTGTCTTCTAGAGTGTTCAGGTCTTCCCTGAGACATGAACCAACAATCTCTTATTAAGTGAGATGCTCGGTTGCAATTGTAACACCGTTTGTGCATTGTCGGATTTTCTGCTGTCCGATTCCAGCGTTCTCTTTTCATGTGGCCTCTTTTACCACATTGAAAACATTTTACTTCTCCTTTTGGGAGCCCTATTCGCGTAGTATCTCGCGAATTTTCTTGGTTACTTCTACAGTTTCTACTTTCATGCCCTAATTTATTACATTTTTCGCACTTAGAAACACTACAGTTCTTTGCTGTATGTCCTGTTTTATGACATCTGTAACATTCTACAAGCCTATCTACTTTTTTAGTTGTGCGGACTTTCGGTTGCTTACGCTCTTCGCGTCTTTTCTTTAAAAAACACACTGTACTATTGTGACCTGTTTTACAGCAATTACTGCACGATCTTGTACTTGATACGTTTGACCGCTTGGTTTCGGCAAGAATAGAGGCTTCTTCCTCTATTGCGTACGTCACTGCACTTTGAAAATCCTTCGCGTGTTGCCCTCGTAAATTTGATTTAACGCCTGGGTTACTTAGTCCCTTAACAAAATATGTACGTCCCAAATGTTCCGCAATCATCCTAATACCATCTACTTCCTCTGGAGTAGCAATCTCGAAATGCCGTAAATAATGATTCTATCCGCGTCGCCCACTCTTGTACTTTTTCTGTTTTCCTTTGCTGTGCCTCTGACATTTCGCTTACATAATGCTCTAGTGTCTGCTTTTCTTCATAATATTCTTGTAAAACGGCTTTTGCGTTAGCCCAGTTTTTTACATCGCGCCTAACCATTAATTTGCGCTTAGCTTCTCCTTTAATCCGTGATAGAACTTACTGGTAGATGAACCTGTGTTCTTCTGGCTTAATTAGTTTAAATGACGCGTCTACATCTGAACAGAATTCTCTGAGCTGTCCCTTGTTTCTACCATTAAAATTTGATTCCACTAATTTACATGCAGAACTCACTGGCATATAAGTATTAATACTACTTTGAGAAGCTTCCATTCTAATTCTTTGACTAGTACCTTCAGTTACTGTTTCACTTTCATTCTCACTAGAATATTCAGAAGGGTGTGACATATTGTACTATAGTACTTTTACTTTCAACTACTTTAATTAAGCGTGGCACTGAGTATGACTCACCGTTACTGCTGTCTTCTTGGCTGGACTGCTGGCTGCCTGATGTCTTCTTCTCCTGCAGATGCCTTCTTCTTCTTTCTTCTTTCTTCTTTCTTTTTCCTTCTTCGACGGACTGTTGGGTTGTTGTCCTCTGAGGTATTCGATGTCCTGAAAAACCCCGCCGATGACACCACTTTTTGTCGTGAGGCCGAGTGGATGGCGCTTTCGTGGTCAGCTAGCGTTTAGGGGCAGGTGGGTAGGTTTCTCGGTGAATACTAAGTTGAGAGACAACTGTTCCACTTTCCCGTCCAATATATATATTATCTCTTACTTGCCGTGTTTACAACTATTTACACTTGAAGTTAATTATCTCTTCTACGCACAGGAAATCACGAGCTACCGTTCCTTTACTAGTGTTCTATCTAACACTTCACTATGCTCAAAGACTAAGACTTATTACTTTGCTATTGGTCCTATTAAATTAGAAGAATAGGTCAGCCTTACGTATACTGTGTTGCAGGTTCACGGTTGAATCTCCTCTTCTGAGCGCGACGCTGCAGAGCCCCTGTCAATTACATGACTGACTATAACTGCCTACGACGACTGTCGGCAACTCCGACTTACTGACTGAGTAACTGAGTCACTTTCCCTTTCGGCCGGTCCTCTTTCATACTCCTAATCTAGCGTACGTGACCGCCTATGTCACAAATATCCTGTTTTCTCTATGATTTCTCTTGTCTGTAAATACGATAACATTCCTTCTAGAATTTCTATGATTTCTCAAGTGCCACCTATTTCCAATAGCTGCGATACACTTGTTTACTAGTAGGTTTCCACGCATGGTCCGGGCCGCGTGACTTCATATCACTTTCCCTTTGTATTGCCGCCGATTACAGCAATCCTAAATACATACTGGTATTGCCGGTTACAGCAATAATAACTACACCCTAACTTCTCCTCGTGCGTTTCCTTGTGCCTTTACAATATTACTCTGCACATTTAATATTTATGGGTTTGGGTTCGTACTTCCGACAGAACGAATGTTCACAAGCAGTTTTGTCATTTCTCAACACAACAACTACAACATTTTCTACTTTTCTGCCACTTGAATCAGTGGTTTCATCAAGGCTCACCCACAGATTTTCGCTACCACATACTGCCTGAATTCTTTGTAAAGTTTCTTCGTAACATTTTGGGAGATAGTTTTTCCTTAATGTGGATTTGTCTGGAGGCTCAAAATTAATGTATTTTGTTAGAAAATATCTCAGTCCCAGATTATGTATTTTGCCAAGAGGAATCTCGGTGCAGACAAATACTCTAGTAAATCTGAGTTATATTGGGAGTATTTGGATGGGCCTGCTTTTGAAGTAGCTGGTTCATCTATTAGTAATTGTCTCTAACGCACACACACGAAGCAGCTGCATTGTTCGTATTTCCAGACATATGCTGGGCTACTTGAGAATGTTGATCTGCACTTACTGTCTTACCACACGGATGTCAAAATGATACTTTTGCATGGTAGTGAAGTTTTTTAAATTCCTCTGTGTGTTGTTGAAAATGCGATCTTGTACTCGACTTCACTTTCAGCATTGTTTTGCATATTACACATGCACTTACAGTTAATCACTGTTTCAGTAAAAAAGAATAGTAGAAGATACTGAAGGAAATATTTCTTCTCTCTCAGAAATTCAAACAAAATCACACGACCACAGTAATGATATATAGACCCAAACAACTAAGCTTACTCTTAGGAGTGACACAATCCCACTACCTCCTGTTTCCGGTTGGAGGATTATCTTCTGAGTTCCCAGTGGGCAGTTTAATTTACAGTATTCACAGTCACGCAGTGATAGTGGTACGGTACACTACTCTACTTGTGCGAGTTAGAGGTGCGCGGTAGTGGTAACCACCTGTGTTTTCGTTCTCGTGTGGTGCGGGAGTGACAAGCAATGGAGACCGACAGTGGAGGAACGTCGGCGGTAACCGGGAATTCCTTACGTGTGGAGCGTGAAATTGTAGTACCTATGGAAGAGGAACCCATAACCAATACATCCAGTAATACGACACGACAGCAAGGTTCTCAGTCCACTGAGTCTGATGTACAGAGTCGTAATACCGAAGAGGTAGACCGTTCTAATTCTGAACAATCTAACAATCAATCCGAGGCGTCCCAAGTGACTTCTACACCGAAATATTATAATCGTTTTCATCATGGACCTTTCTTTGTATTTGTTGAATCCATAAACGAGCAAAACATCGGCAATTTACACCCTATGGCACTTGCTCGCCGTTTTTATGAAACCAAACTCAATGTCAAATCGATCCAACGTAAAGGACGTAATCGACTACAAGTTACCTTTCATACGGCTTCTCAAGCAAACGCATTTCTGAGTAATCCTATGCTTGAAACCCTTAAAATTAAAGCGTACATTCCATCCTCACAAGTGTTAAGAGTAGGCATTATTCGTGGAGTTGAAAAGGGTTTATCGAATGATGACATATTACAGTACCTGGAATCCGAGGCACCAGTTAAAAGCGTGCAACGACTTAATCGCCGTGCAATTCAAGATGGGGAAACCCAATACCTGCCTACGGGTTCAGTAGAAATTGTTTTCAGATCACAAACATTACCCTCCCATGTCGCCTTATATAAGGTGTACATGGAAGTTGAACCTTACATCTTTTCACCCATTCGCTGCCGCAAATGCCAGCGATATGGCCATACAATTCGACAATGTCAAACAAAAAACGCTCGTTGTGGGAAATGTGCGCAACAACATGAAACCCAGGCATGTACGGAGCAATTTACGCAATGTGCGTACTGTAAAAAAAACCATGTCACAGGTTCATCAATTTGTCCAGAACATAAGTATCAGGTCACCATTAAAAAATTAATGAGTACTGAACACATATCTTTTCCCGAAGCTAAAGCCCGAATCGCCCTTCCCATTTATCATTCCGAGCAACAAGAACTTCAGTTCCCTCCTCTATCGTCAAATCCCCCATCCCCTTCGACTCCCAACCCGCGTAAACGTAAGTTCACCCAAGTAATCATGCAATCTCCCCCTCCTACACCCGAACCCGGTTTCGACCGTCAAGGATACATGGCCATTCTGCGAAACGAACCTTCAGTTCCGGTACATTCGATTCCGTCAACGAGTGCCATGCAACAACCTCTGCCACTAGCATATCCCTCAAGTGCGCCCACATCTGCTAGGCAGCAACCCTCTGCAACCCTTTAAGATATACATTATCCTCCTTCCAAGGAACGCCTTCAACAAGAAATCCAGCAATTGCTGGTAATGTTAATTCAAAGTATGGGTCACGAGCCTCAACTTCACCATGTATTATATAAGCTACGAGACTCTATCATGAACATACTAGCATGATTACTTTACTCCAATGGAATTGTCGAAGTGTCGCCTCTAAACGACATGAGTTACAAATTTTGCTGAATGAAACACGAGCTCATTTTATCTGTTTACAAGAAACGTGGTTTCAACCGCATTTCATTTTTCGATTACGAGGTTATCAAGTTTTCCGACATGATGGTAACGGCTTTGATGGAGTTGCCACATGTGTTCATACTTCCTTATCAGTTACACATTTCTCTTTACAATATATCATCCCGCACACTTATGCTGTAGGAATAGTACATCATAATACCTGTTTCATCAACATCTATTGCCCTCCCCACATTTACATTACTCAGAATCAATGGATGCATTTTATCCAACAATTTGACACATTTCCACATCTTTTTCTTCTCGGTGATTTTAATTGCCACCACAATGAATGGGGATGTATGGTGGATACAATCAAAGGTTCCAATTTACTTACTACTTCAGCTCATCAGAATTTGTTTCTTTTAAATGACGGCTCCCCGACCCGTTTAACTCCGCCTGGATCTCCACCCAGCGCAGTAGACCTTACTTTCTGCCGCACCACTATGGCCCCTGTCACCACCTGGCATAAATTATCTGATACTCACATTAGTGACCATTTCCCAATTCTCATCACATATGGTATACACCCACCACATTCCCAGTTTCAGACACCCTCCTGTATAAGTAACGTCCGATCTTATAAAAACTTCAATGTTTCTAACTATCAATCATACCTCAATTATATCTTGCAGCAGAAACATAAGTCCCCTCTTTCCTTTTCCCTCTTACTCCCTTATTTAACCCGATATTTAAACATGTTTCATCCGTGCCGACCATTAAAAGTGACGACCCATCCACAGGAATACGAACTAAAATGGTGGGACAAAGAATGTCACGATCTTATTCATAAACGCAAACAATTATTCAAACAATATCGCCAATCGATGACGCAGCAGCATTATTTTCAATTGCGAAACCATATCGCGAAAACAAAACTCGTCTTTAATGCAAAAAAGCGAAAAGCTTGGCAATCTTTTATTTCTCAATTAACTCCACAACTTCCAGCAACGAAATTTTGGAACGCGATCCGCATGATCACGAGAACTTTCCAATACCAAACTTCTTCTGCTTATCCGCGACAAGTTCTAGAAGATTTTTTATACACCCTTGCCCCTGTTACCGTACATCCATTCTTTCTACCCACCTCACAGAATAATACTTGTTCTTTTATTTCCCTTTTGAATCCAATTACATATAATGAATTACACTCTGTATTATGTACCGTCAATAGCTCATCACCAGGACCTGATGCAATTACTTATCAAATGCTCAAGGCCTTACCCCCCATGTCCAGATTTATTTACTCAAATATTATAATAGTATTTTCGAGACATTACATGTACCAGCATCATGGAACGAGTTTTTCATCACACCCATCTTGAAACCAACAAAACGACCTACTGAACCTGACAATTTCCGAGGCATAGTTCTGAGATCGTGTATACGCAAGGTTTTTTGTAAAATCCTTATGAAACGAATGGCGTGGGTATTGGAATCTCACTCGCTATTACCCAAGTATCAGTTTGCCTTTCGGCGGGGTAATAGTACACAAGACCCTATCATTATTTTCTTACTCGACATCTTATTAGCAAAATGGCGGAAACAATCTATCGTAGCAGTCTTTTTGGATATTAAAGGTGCCTATGATGCTGTGTTACTGCATATCCTCTGGGAGAAATTATTTAGTGCTGGATTCCCCATCCAATTCATTTCTATTTTAAATCAACTCTTTACTAACCGCCGGTTAACTATTAAATCTCCCCAACACACAATTGATAGCCGTTACACATCACAAGGTTTTCCACAGGGATCGATACTCAGTGGAATTTTGTTTGCCCTTTACATGAAAGAGCTCGAATCTCTTGTGCTACCACACGCCCGTATTCTAGCTTACGCGGATGATTATGTTATTTATTGTGCTGACTCCCACATTGACCTTTGTAGAGACACAATATCTCGCGTTTTAAGTTTAGTCTTTCAGTGGCTAACGGCCCATGGCCTTTCCCTTTCTATACCTAAATGTGCAGCGATGATCTTTACACATAAACGAACCTTTGATAAAAGCTCTATTAACTTTGACACCTATAGCATTCCCTTGGTTTCACAACACTTATATTTAGGAATATATATCGATCAAAAACTCACATGGCAAACTCATATACGACACCTTATTAGGAAATCTGATCGTTATATCACCATTTTACGAACGGTAACGAAACGTGCATGGGGTGCTGACCCCTTGTCAGCACTACAGCTATATCATGCAACCATTCGGTCCATACTTGATTATAGCCCATATTATTGATTTAACCTCTAAACATAGTTTATTAGCGTTGGATCGTCTCCAATTTTCAGCACTACGTATCAGTGTGGGTGCCCTACGCACAACACCAACTAACGCATTATTAGTAGAAACTACGGAAGAACCACTGTACATTCGCAGGATAAAGCTTTCCAAAAAATTCCTACTTAAACATATTAGTAGAACGAACTCCCTTATTGTCCCTAAATTACAATTATTATATGAATATTATCAACAGCGTCCTCCTCCCAATCATCGGTATCCCGCCATATATATGGCTTATGCTGAAATCCACCATCTTACTGAGACTATATTTCGTACACCACGTGTTAATACGTATTCATACCACTATGATATTCAAACATTCCGTCCTTCTATTATCATTGCCTCTTCTGATGCATCAAACCAATCAATGTCTGCACCTTATCCCACATTATATGCTCATAAGAAATTTAAAAGTCCCATAACTACACCAGACTACCACCTATTTACCGATGGGTCAAAATCAAATACTGGAGTCGGAGCAGCATTTTACGATCCACAACTACTCATTAGCTTTAAATATCCGATACCTAATAATTTAACTATTTTTACCGCAGAATGATATACCATATACAAGCCCTCGTATATGTTCAACAGTTGCAATCCAAAAAAATAAATATATTCAGCGATTCTCAAAGTGTTTTAAAAGCTCTGCATTCACTTGCCCCTCATACAAATACATATGTCTACGAAGTCAAGTCTCTTCTATTTCGACTTGAAACATCCGGTTTTGTTATAACGCTAATATGGATTAAAGGGCATAATCGGCACGTAGGCAACGATATGGCCGATATAGCAGCGAAAGACGCCAGTGCAGATACTGCGAATATATTACAAATCAAAATTCCGATTCCCGACTTCTTTCCACATATCAAAACTGCAGCTCAACACACATGGTGCACACAATGGCGATTATCTGCTCGTACGAAAGGCCAACATTACTATCAAATTCAACCGAGTATTCCCACACTGCCGTGGTTTGCAAATGGTACGTATACACGACGTCACATTACCAATATCATCCGACTACGTTTTAATCATGCCTTAACCCCAGTATATTTAACTCGATTTCACATTACGAACGACCCAACTTGTTCCTGTGGAGAATCTGAAGGCGATAGTGACCACCTGTTTTTTCATTGCCCCCAATATGCACATCACCAGACTATTTTAATGCAGAAACTACTCAAAGTTCAAGTATCTTTTCCCACACGACTTTCAGTTTTGTTGCACCAACCTTCGCCTACGATCATTACTATTTTAAACGAGTACCTTGATAACACTCACATCAAATTGTAATTATGATTTAGTTTTTCAATTGTTTTGTTCCGACATGTTTGTGAGATGGCACTTCTAAATGTCCATGGTGAGTAGATACTATCTCAAGGTTTTTATTACTTTCCGATCTTGTACAGTGTAACACGTTACTCCTATTCCAGCTTACTAAGTTCTTTGTGTCCCTGCTCAGTATCGAATGTAATACCTCCATGAACCTCCTCATACCCGATATAATTTTTCTTCTTTAAGTGCATCTATCTAAGTGTGATCATGCTAAAATCGGGCATTAGTGATGTAATCGTGTGCTTTTGTGATATAAGTGTAATATATTAATGATCTTGTGACTGGGAAAGAATTTTTTGAATCCCAAATAAATATCCGCAAGACAAGACAAGACAATTTACAGTATTCCCTGTCACCTTACTTCTCCATGATTGCCTCTTGCTGATATTCTATAATCAAAACCCAAGCTGACTAATACAAGCGAGTTAGAATGCTAGAAAACTCGATGATGGAGAGAAACAACTTTTGCAGCAAATCAAATCGCTGTCTAAAGGTAACGATGTAGCCAGTGACCAGCAAGTCTTTAAACTCCCCGAGGGAAGTCGATAAATAGCCACAACATTCAGAAATATGATGTTAGATATACTGTTGCAAACAATACCATAATCCCAAAATGTGAATATGAGCATGATTTTATAACACAGAAGCATTTTAAAAATTGTTATTGAGTAACAAATATTGCTGGTTTTTGTGCTTATTATGGATTTTCTTAAAATATGTATTTACATAAAAAACTTGTGAAATAAGGTTAGGTTTTTATGCTTGGAGATACACGTAGAAATAATAAGCTTTGTAAATTGTGTTTAAACACATGTAAAAGAATGTGTAATTACAGGTAGTTAAAAATCAGCTCCCTAGTTTTCACCATTCCAGTGTTGACCCCTTATCTTCAATGGTTAATTTTTTGATTTGTAAACTTGTTTAATTGATTATGATTTGTTTTTACTCATGACAGTTGCAGTTTGAGGAGGAAAAGGTACTTATTCGCATGAAACTAGCCTCCTGCTTATTTTTCGTCAAATTCATGAACCAATCTGTACCATGATTCTTCAAAATAATCATGTGGATAAAATACACATTGTTTCATGCCACAAGCCATCTGCTTGAATACTGTCTTTTCTGCTATGTTCTGACACTTCAAAAATATTACACTACTGGTACATCTCATTTCAATCAGTCAACAAATCAGTGTTCAGCAGAAATTCTTCTACCATGTTATAATCAAATAATTTTAATATGTAAGATGTAGAGCACATTTGGCACACCTGAGATGGGGAAGTGGGGGGGGGGTTTGTTTGTGTTAGTTTTCTTCTAAGACTAGCCTCTGTTTGCAGTCTTCAACACTCTGGTTCAAACTGCTGGACAGCTGTGGATGTGGTTGCACGCCAGCGAGGGCGATTTTCAGCAAGTGTGTTCCACGTACTGGGGTCGATGTTTGTGCTCTTAATGGCCTTTTTGAGCTGATCCTTGTAGCATTTCAGAGGGTCACCGCAAGTCCTCTTGCCAGAACTGAGTTCACTGGATAGTAACTGCCGAGGTGGTTCATTGTCACTCATACATTGGATATGTCCAATCCATGTGAGCTGGTGACTGATGATGGAGGATTCTATACTGTTCATCTGTGTCCTTTCAAGAACTGCAACATTGGTTACATAATCCTCCCATTATATATTCACGATGATCCTAAGCTTCTGCTGGTGAAAACGCTCCAGTTTCTTGATGTCACAGTGGTTCAGAGTCCATGTTTCACATCCATGCAGTAATGTGGAGACAACAACAGCTTGGTACATCATCAGTTTAGTGGATATTTTTAGATCTTTATTAGAAAAGACTTTGCAGGAAAGGCATCCAAATGCATAATGAACAGTTCGCATTCTGCTTTCTACGTCCATCTCCGAGGTGCAACATGTAGAGAGAATACTCCTAAAGTAGGAGAAGTGGTCTACTTTTTCCAGAGATATATCTGAGATCATGATGTTGATGTCTGGCAAACTGGTTCCAGGAGCAGATTGTGCAAGAACTTTAGTTTTCTGAATGTTGATAGTCAGGCCAAAGTATTCACAAGCTGTTTTAAAGTAGTCAACAGACATGTGCAGTTCCTTGGGAGAATGAGCTGGAGAAGCATTGTCATCTCCATATTGCAATTCTGTTACCCGGGTGAGATGGGTTAGTATTTTAGAGCGGAGTCTCGCCTGATTAAAAATACCTCCATCAAACAAATTTCTACACCTGTGTTGTTGACAGATGTCTCATAGATCTTAGCTGTCAGGTGCAGCCCATTAGTAATTGGAAATTCTTCTGAGACATTGTTTTGGTAGAGAACCTGACCAACCATACCATCATGGAGCGCCTGGACAAGTCTTGCAAAATGTTCAGAGCATCCAAACTGCCTTAAAACCATCCACATAGCTTCTCTAGGGACAGTATCAATGACTTTTCCAGGTCATAAAACACAAAGAATAAGGGTTTCTGTTATTCTCTGCATTTTTACTGCAACTGTCTAGTGCAAACGATCACGTCAGAGAGCTCTCTAGATGTGGGAAACTCACATTGTGATTCAGAAAGAATCTGAAGTCCATTCAACAGGATCCTGGTGAATATTTTACCTGCTATGGACAGTGGGCGTATGCCATGGTTGTTACCACAGGTACTTCAGTCGCCCTTTTTGAAGATGGTGACTATGGTAGAATTTGCATGTGGGCAGGTGCTTTTTGGATTTCCCATATCAATATGATTAAAGAAAAGAACCTCGTTTGAGAGGTAAGTCTCTAGAGGGATATTGTCTGATCCAGGAGCCTTTCTTGGTTTGAGGCTGAGAAGAGCTTTGTTGTATTCTTGAAAAGTTGGTGGCATTGCCATCCAAGGTTGCATATGATGTTGTGGGACATGCTGGAGGGAGTTTTCAGCAGCAGTGGAACTGCTGTTTAAAAGTGAACTGAAGTGCTCTTTACAGCATTTCAGGAGGGCTGTCTTGGCTGTCTGTAAGAATGGTGGTATTCTCAGCAGCTTTCAGATTCCAGATGAGGCGCGGACAGGTCCATAAATGTGTGGGACTAGCGTGGGTAGTGTCGCCACTCGCTGAAATAGGGCTACCTCAGAAGAGGGTCCCTACCTGCTATTACCAGGTATACAGTGATATATTATGTGTTACCAGACAGTTCAAATCTAACAGGAATACACAGCTTGTTTATGTCCCAATTGTACACTTGGATGCAGCAAACAAGAAGTTGTGAACACTGTGTCATAAACCAATGTGGAATCAACATCCAGTACAGTCACATAAACTAAGACAGAGATCCTTCACTACCTGGTATTGCCTCCATTTTTCCATATGACTGTCACACATCTAAGAGGCATACGTCTGATCATTTGGTGCACCTCCGCATGGGGGATGTTCTCCCATTCTTCAACCAGAGCATCTGGAATATCTTGTAGTGGCTGAGGGGCTCTTGGATGCTGTCAGACTTGTTGATATAGCTTGTCCCATAAGTGCTGAATGGGACTGAGGTTGTGACTGATAGTGGGCTATTCCATGGTTTGAATCTGGATCTAGCTTGTTCCATAAGTTCTAAATGGGACTGAGTTTGGGACCGATAGTGGGCCGTTCCACGGTTTGAATCTGAGTTCCTCAAGAGCAGCCCTTGTGGCAGCTGCTGTATGCACCCCTGCATTGTCTTGTTGAAGCATAAACTGCAGGGCTCATAACCACTGCATTGGCCATAGCATGACTGAGCAGAATGTCCTCTATGTACCTGGCAGTCGTAAGTTTGTGTCTGAACTCTGCAAAATCCAAACTTTTCCACTTTCTGGACTGCTGTCTCTGTATATGCTCTCCATGGTGATAATACACCTGCAGATGTCCATCACACTGCAGTAGGCGAAATCTCAATTCATCAGTGAACATTACGTTGTGACAGTGTTGGAGCTGCCAGTTCCCATGTCCATGGCACATTTCAGTCGACCTCTTCTGTGACGAGGTGCTAATTGCAGACGTTTATGAGGCCTTCATGACCATAAGCCTGTCTTACAGTCTGTTGCAAACGGTTTGGTCACTGACAGTTGCACTGGTTACTGCCTGCAGATCATTTTGGTGTTCCTGAGCTGTAGCAGTATACTACTGAAGTGTAAAATTGACCACATACTGGTCCTGTCTGACCTTGATTTTTTGCTTTTTAGCGTGGCTTTGTCTCCCAGAGTACAATCTTGTTTCTCTGAATCGTTTCCAGGCCCTATGTAGAACAAATTTAGCCACATGAAGCCTTGTAGCCACTACACAAGTAGTACTGCCTTCTTACAACAATCTGACTGTACAAACGCATTCTGCCTTCATTAGGTACCTCACTTTGACTACCTGCATGTAAACAAGCTGGTACACAAGAATGTATCATGTAGAAACTACATGGATTGTTAATCACTCTCTTTAGTTTTTGACATAACACAATAAATTTCACTATATTGTAAAAAGGAAAAGTCGTGGTGATTCATTTCATAGACAGCTGACATATGCAAAACATGTTGGAACATGACAAAAGAAACTTTATAGTTTACACACAAAATATTTATAAAAGCTACAGTTGATCAAAATCATATCCCTCTAATTTTTTGAGCAGTATATTTCATCTTCAATCTTCTATTATCGTTTGCTTGTAATGTTAATGCTTCTTACAATATTTTTAATTTCTTACCTAATAGGTTTAGGCTGGCTTGTAGATGAAAAGTAGATGACAGCACTGAAATTTCTAAATGACCTTCCATGCAAGGAATTCTGCAAAGACCCATCCAAGCTGAAGTCGGAGAATGTAAAATCCACACAATATAGATTGAGTGGTGGGCCAATCATATTCAGCTTTCTAGGGAAGACCAGAAGATGTGAAAACTAACAGTGTCTTAGTGGAACACGATGCTTTTTATACTACCAAGTTCTGGCTTCTTCTCTTAGATATTTTGATGTAATTTCTTAAAGTGGCTATTGTATACATCAAAATTGATTGTCTAATTATGTGGGAGAAGCTTGTAATAAAGATTGCCTTCAAACTCCATCCATGAATATTCTGCAAACTTTCTTTAAACTGTTGATTCTCAAACAGCACATTATTCATACACTTCATGAATTATTTTACATGTCTACGCAGTATTTTTTCTTCATCTTTTAATTAGTTGAACATTTCCCTTGGTAAATTAATCCAATCCCTAACTCCCCTTCCTATAAAGAAATATTTGCCCCAATTTGTCCTCTTGAATTTCAGCTTTATCTTCATATTCTGATCTTTCCTACTTTTAAAAACACCACTCAGACTTGTTCATCTACTAATGTCAATCCACGCCATCTCTGCACAGACAGCTCCGAACATACCACTTAGTTGAGCAGCTCGTCTCCGTTCTCCCAAGTTTTCCCAGCCCAAACTTTGCAACATTTTCATAATGCTACTATTTTTATAAGTTATGACAATTGATCACCATCAAAGGGTAGAGAAAGGTCTACCTATTCAATAACATTGGATTAATATACTGTAGTTTGTTATATAATTGGTACTAGTTTCGACCTTGCTACATTAAGTCATCTTCAGCCATGATCAAATTGGAAACACATGTATACATATAACCACCAATGAAAATTACAGTTTGTTATATCTTAGGTAAAATCTAAAACAGTGATGAAATGTTAGACTACACATTTAAAATTGAATGACACATTAAAATTATTGTAACCGGTGTTGGTCTCTGTCAATGTCCTTATAATAACCAAGTATTCTTGAGTCGACCACAAAAAGCCTTATCTCTGATTCCACTTCTTTACGCATATCATTTATATACATAAGGAAACATAAATGTCCAATAATACTGCCTTGAGGATTTACCCTCTTAATTATTACAGGGTCAGATAAAGGTTTGCCTACTCTAATTCTCTGAGATATATTTTCTAGAATTATAGCCACCCATTCAGTCACTCTTTTGTCTAGTCCAATTGCACTCACTTTTGCCAGTAGTCTCCCATTATCTAACCTATCAAATGCCTTAGATTGGTCAATTGTGATACAATCCATTTGACCTCCTGAATCCAAGATATCTGCTATGTCTTGCTAGAATCCTACAAGTTGATCTTCAGTGGAATAACCTTTCCTAAACCCGGATTGCCTTCTATCGAACCAGTTATTAATTTTGCAAACATGTCTAATATAATCTGGAAAATGCTTTCTCTTAAGCTTACATACAATGCATGTCAAACTGACTTAGTTTCTTTTTTTCTTTTGGTAAGGTTTGTCTTGCAAGGCAAACTTGGAATCAAGGAAGAATTGAAATTAAAAATCATCTGCTTGTCTGCATTGGGTTGATGTTGGCAGGGTCAGCCTTGAGTTGATGTTGGCAGTGGTAAAGACCAACTATATTACTAAGTTTCTCCACTACATGCCAAAGCATAGAAGCATTGATATGTTTTGTCCCTCTCATCTACATAAAAAAAGAACATGTCCTGACTGACTGACTGATTTATTCATCATCACCGAGCCAAAACTACTGGACATAAAGAAATGAAATATTGAGGATAGATTTATATTACAATGTAGGTGCTTGCTAGGGGAGGATTTTTGGATATTCCATTGCTGAGGGGCTGAAAAGGGGGGTGAATTTTTAAAATGAGGATATGTATATCTCAAAACTATAAAAGTTTACAGACGTAAAAATTGGTATTTGGAATCTCCTTTAAAAATAAAGAAACACATTTTTTGTTTTCAGAAAATCCCACTACGAGGGGTGAAAAGAGGGTTGAATGCCTTTAATGAGGATACTTATATCTCAGAAGCTGAAGATATTACAGACCTGAAAAGTGGTATTTGGAATCTCCATTAAAAATAAAGAAACATGTTTTTGTTTTTGGTAAATCCAGTTAATGGGGTTAAACAGGAGTGGCAAATGAGGTAATTTTTTAGAAAGACTATATCTACAGTATATCTCAGAAACGTAAAATGTTACAGACATAAACATTGGTATTTGGAATCTCCTGTAAAAGTAAAGAAACATGGGTGATTTGTTTTCGGAAACTCCACTTAAGGTGTTACGAGCTCCCTAATCATATTCACTGAGTTCGATCTTACCTTCTGCCTACTTTGCCGGCTTCCAGGTGTGTAAATTGCAACTCCACTCATCTTGCACCGTCTGCTCACACAGCTCACCTGTGACTGTTTCCTGCTTCTCCTTCCTGGCCTCCGTTCTACTACGTCACGATGTTATGTTCTCGGCCCCACTTCTCTCGCATTTAAAAGTCGCCACTGCCTTGTATTAGACAGTCAGGCATTCTGTGTTAACTTGAGTGGTGGGAGCAGAAACTGTTCCGCATGGCTGGCCCGTAGCGATTCATAAAATGTTTTCCTTCTTCAACGTGACATCTTTATTATCTTCGCTAGGTTGGGTGAGCAGAATTTTATTATGTTATTGTAGACACTTTGTATTTAATCTCCTACAACTTTTCTCCTCAGGCCTTGTTCATATTTCTTACTTAACCCTTTTGCAGGGCAGTTCTCGCTGCTTATTTGATGAACTTCTATCATCAAGACTTAGTTATAAAATCTTGTACTTCTGTGTCACAAAGGACTCATAGCTGGGTGAAACGTTTCAAGGTTGAATCAAGTGAAAGACTGATTGATACAGAATCTTTACATACTACCTGTGTGCATGTGACAGAATAACTTTGAATTCATAGCAGCCTGATTTTTACCATCTCCCACCCCCGCCAGTTCTATTTTTCTCTCTCTTTTTTGTCACTGTTAACTTGCTTCTCATTTCCTGTCTTTTCCTTTCCAGTCCCTCTCATTCTTTTTCCTTTTCGTAATTTCGGTGATTCTAAATTTGTAAAAGTTTCCTTCATCGTATGGTATGGCAAGTTTATTTATTTAATTGTATGGTAAAGTGGCTTTAATGTTTCGTTAACCATGAATATCGGTGTTGAACTATAGTACATATTCTTCTAGGTGCAAAATAATGAATTTGACCCTTCCTAATGTTGATAAAAAATGTTCTATCTCCAGAGAAGTCTAGTTGCGATCTCATAAACATTTTCTTTTTAGGGTCATGTTATTTGTATCTATACAATTGTACCTAGGTCTAGTCATGGTCTAAAGATCAGTTTTTTAATAGTCTTCTTTGTATTGCCATAGCAATATTGTAAAACTCTAGTCATGACTTTATGAACAGTTCTATTTTTATGGTTTAAAGAAAACAAAGTCACAATAATATATTGTCGGTATTTGTGAAATTCCCCGATTGTAAAGTACTTTCTTCTTTTGCTGTTGTCAGTACATTTTTGAATTTTTGAAACTTGGTTGTTTTAGCTTCACTCGCTGTCCTAACTTCCCCCTTTTTTCTCCCCCTTACTATGTGCTTACCACGTCATACCTTTGGGAAATGGCCCAAGCAAAGTCTGCGGTAATTCTGCTGGTATGTTGAGATTTTGATTTGTGATCATGCTTCACTCTCTTTCCCCTATTTTTCTGGGTCTGGAGCTTGACAAAATTTTTATGTTTGCCATGTAATTACTTGCCTTCTGGCCTTTATTGTACGCGTCTTTTGGCCCAGGGGCTTATTTTCTGGTTCAACGCACTGGCAGCCTTATGCTTAATTTTTAGCATTCGTACACTATCATCGGCATTATTTGACTGAAGTTTGTACTGTTTAACGTACTTATCCTGGATACACTCTATGTATCCCCCCTTCATTTAAGTGAGTGGTAACAAATGGTAGCAGAGTATCCTTTTCTTACTTTTATCTGATTCTCTCTCCACCATAATCGATCTATATTTCTTCTTGAATACATATTTTTCTCTCTCTCTCAAAATGGCGTGTTTTTCCGATAATTTTCCGTAAGGGGAAGATTCTACTTCATTACCATCCCCATCGTGTCATAATTTGTCATTGCCTAAACCTTCTGTTGGCGACTTGATTTCCTTTTCTAGTTCTGTGTCTTCCTCCATACACCCTCCATCTACTATTCCTACATCTGACATATTAACCAAAGATATAAAACCTTCTTCGTCTCCGGCTTCTTCTCCCATACCTCAACTTACTCCAGTGGAGAGTTCACTTAATATTAAGATTGGTAAACAATCATTAATCTAGGTCCCTCAATTACAAGCAACTGACCCTCGTAGCTTAACCATCTGGCTTTTTTCTGTTGGAAATTTTTGAAATATTAAGTTTGCTTCTTTTCCGCAATTAATTGGCCTCTTATCCGCAGGCTACTGGATTTTTTGACATTTTGGTTAGACAATGTGTCCAGTTTTTCTAATGGTATGAATTACAGCATGCGATACACAATTATTTCTCACCTTTTGAAGTGCGATTTAAGCTGAGTATCGAGTTTATCCGACGTCATCAATTACCTACTGAACCACCACATGATTACTTAGATTTTATCATTACCTATAGTGATGTTCTCAATATTGCCCATAATACTTCGGAATTAATTTCCATTGTACAATTTTATGCCACCTCTTCTTTCCGTCAACTTTTTAATATACTTAACCCTCCCGTTTCCATTCTTCAATTATATAATCTAGCCCAATCTCATGCTATTAATTCTTTAGGCATTTGTTCTTACCATTCTTCTATTCCACCACCAGTTATCAACCCTACTTCATTACCTCGATCATTGCCTTCCTCTTCCATTTCTACTGTTCGTACCCCGGTCATTTGTCTTTGTTGTAAAGAACAAGGACACATTGCTAAATATTATAATAGTCTTCGGGAAATGCCTTTCACCCACCTTGTTAGGCAGTAGGTGTTTAATGGGGGAAAACCTGCCTTCTGTTTCTCATGTATTCCAAGCTTGTTCTCAAATACCTTCCTTTTATTTCCTTTTATTTTTCTTCCAAGTCAGTTCCCTTGGTCAATGCTTTCGATTATCCCCACTTTTTACATTCTACCTCTTCTCACGTTACTTCTGTTCGCTCCGATCATGCCCAGACTTAGTTACTTAATTTTCCGATGTCATTACCTCAACTTTGGGTACTGTAAAAATCATTTCCGCTCATATTGACCTTATCAATGCCACTCCGGTCCGCTCCTACCCTTATTATCTGAACCCTCCTAGGATGCAGGTTTTAAACCAACTGTTCGACAAAATGCTTAAAGATAATACTATCATCCCTTCATCTTTTAATTATGCCTTACTCGCATTTATTGTGGATAAACTCGACAGATCAGCTAGATTTATTGTTGACTATCGTAAATTGAACTCCAGGATATTATGTGATGCTTACCCCATGCCTGAATTATAATCTGCTTTCCAGAGTTTTTCACGTTCTCAATATTTCACCATTTTTGATCTTAACTAACCAAATTCCTTTGGTTGAAGTAAATTCTCGTTACACCGCTTTCATTACTCCTAATGGCTTATACCAGTTCGAAAAAGTTCCTTTTGGTTTAAATCTTGGTTGTCAAATTATGCAACGTTTTGTTGATTCTTTGTTTTCTGATATTAAGTATAAGTATTTGTTTCCCTTTATTGACGATATCTTGATTTATTCTCCTAATCTTCAATCTCATTTATCACACGTTAGTGAAGTTCTTACCCATCTTCGTGCTGTTGGTTTAACTGTTAACCCTTCGAAGGTACTTATTGCTCAAACATCTATTGAATTTTTTGGACATATTTTGAGTTCTCAGGGAATCGCTGTTGGTCCTGATAGAGTTTCTGCTATTCACAAAATACCTCCTCCTAAAAATTCATAACAACTACGTTCCTTTCTCGGTATGGTTGGTTTCTATGCGAAGCATATTCCGAATATTTCCTTAATTTCCGAACCTTTAAATCTTCTCAAAAGTAAAGGCATCAAATTTCACTGGTCTTCCCCCACAACAAGCTGCATTTGCCATGTTGAAATCTAAATTATCTCAGGCTCCTTTTTTTTTTTTTTTTTTACAAATTTCTGACTTTAATGTGGCCTTTGAACTTTCTACTGACACCTCTGATGTAGCTATAGGTGCCATATTGCAACAAACTTATAATGCACAAACTTTACCCATTGCCTATTTTAGCCGCATCTTATCACCAGTTGAATGCAAATATTCTACCTATGAATTCATAGTAAGTACTGATAATCAAGCTCTTTCTTGGTTGCTTCATAACGCCCCCAAGATAGGTCGCACCGGTCGTTGGTTGCTTCACTTATCCCGATTCAAATTTTCCCTTAAGTTTATATCTGGTTATCACAATTCCGTTGCTGACTCCTTATCTCTTCTTTTTGAAGATCATCAGTCTCATGATTTTGAAATAAATCACCTTTGTTAATTCCATTACTTCTATTTCCTCACTTACTAATTTTCCCCTCTCTTTTCAGTCTTGTTTGCAATACCAAAAACTTGACCCATATTGCCAAAAACCTGTTCATGACCTTTCTTCCCGTCATTATTCTGGTCCTTTTTGCCTGCAGAATCAACTTCTTATCTACCCCGAAGGCTACTACTCGTCTTCGACACATCATGGGACCTTTGTCGCATCTTCGACTCCATCAACATCGTCTTTCTTTTACGCCTCACCGCATCTCTGTCATCCATCCTTCGGATTCTTCTGGGTGGTGGGAGTATGTTACAAGCTCCCTAATCATATTCACTACGCTGAGTTCGATCTTATGAGGGTGGTTTGAAAAGTTCTCGGAATCACCGCTAGATGTCAGTGCTAGAGCAATGAGGTTCCCGCGCAATAATCACACATCCTTTGTGAGTGAACACGTGGCATGTAAGTGCTCTAGATGAAGAAGTGTGGTAGTGACGACTCTTTGTTGTTGTTCCCGCGTAGTGATTTGTGAAATGGAAAAATCTGATATTCGAGCAGTGATTAAATACTTTGTAAAGAAAGGTATGAAAGCAAAGGAAATTCATGCCGATTTTCAGAACACACTGGGGGACTTTGCTCCTTCATTTTCGACTGTTGCCAAGTGGACCAGCGAGTTTAAATTTGGTCGGGAGAGCTTGGATGATGATCCACGTAGTGGACGGCCAAAAAGTGTTACGACCCCAGAATGTATCGCAAAAGTGCATAAAATGGTCATGGAGGATTGTCGACTGAAAGTGCAGGAGATTGCTGAAGCTGTGGGGATGTCTTCTGAATGGGTATATTATATTTTAACCGAGGAATTGGGTATGAAAAAATTATGTGCAAGATGGGTGCCGCGGCTCTTGACATTGGACAATAAACGCACCAAATTGGAAATGTCCGAACAAAGTCTGGCCCGTTTTCAGTGCAACCAACAAGATTTTTTGCGCCGGTTTGTGACTACAGATAAAACTTGGGTCCACTACTATACCCTAGAGACAAAACAGCAGTCAAAGCAGTGGAATCATGCTGATTCACCACCACCAAAGAAACCAGAGGCAGTGCGTTCGGCTGGAAAGGTCATGGCCTCAGTTTTCTGGGATGCAAAAGGAATTCTGCTGATAGATTATCTTCCTACTGGCCAAACAATTATGGGGCAATACTATGCAAACCTTCTAGACCAACTACAGGAAAAGATACGCGAAACAAGGCCTGGTTTGTCAAGGAAAAAGGTCATCTTTCATCAGGACAACACTCCGCCACACACAAGTGTTATTGCCAAGGCAAAACTTCATAAACTGGGGTACGAATTGTTGCCACATCCACCTTATTCACCTGATTTGGCACCATCAGACTTTCATCTATTCCCCAAGCTGAAAAAATTCCTCGGTGGACGGAGATTTTCTACAAGGGAAGAACTGACAGCCGAATTGGAGAGGTATGTTGCAGGCCTGCAGGAATCTCATTTTCGAGATGGAATCAAGGCATTCGAACATCGCTGGACCAAATGCATTAGTCTATAGGAAGACTATGTTGAAAAATAAAAGCAGTTCCACCGAGGTAAGATACTTAAAATTCTAGTACATTCAGGGAAATTTTCAAAGCACCTACGTACCTTCTGCCTACTTTGCCGGCTTACTGCTGTGTATATTGCAACTCCACTTATCTTGCACCGTCTGCTCACACGGCTCACCTGCGACTGTTTCCTGGTTCTCCTTCCTGGCCTCCATTCTACTACGTTACGATGTTATGTTCTCGGCTCAGCTTCTCTTGCATTTAAAAGTCGCTGCTGCCTTGTATTAGACAGTCAGGCATTCTGTGTTAACTTGAGCGGTGGGAGCAGACACTCTTTCGCACGGCTGGCCCGTAGTGATTTCTAAAACTTTTTCCTTCTTCAACGTGACATCTTTGTTATCTTCGCTATGCTGGGTGAGCAGAATTTTATTATGTTATTCTAGACACTTTGTATTTAATCTCCTAAAACTTTGCCCCTCAGGCCTTGTTAATATTTCTAACTTAGCCCTTTTGCAGGGCAGTTCTCGCTGCTTATTTGATGAACTTCTATCATGAAGACTTAGTTGCTAAATCTTGTACGTTTGTGTCACAAAGGACTCATAGAAGGGGCAAAAGGTTTCAAGGTTGAATGAAATGAAAAACTGACTGATACGGAACCTTTACATACTACCTGTTGCGTGTGACAGAATAACTCTGAATTCATAGCAGCTGGATTTTTACCATCTCTCACCACCGCCAGTCCTATTTTTCTCTCTCTTTTTTTTGTCACTGTTAACTTGCTTCTCATTTCCCGTCTTTTCCTTTCCTGTCCTTCTAATTTTTTTTCCTTTTTGTAATTTTGGTGATTCTAAATTTGTAAAAATGGCCTTAGTGTTTCATTAACCACGAATATCGGTATTTAACTATTGTACATATCCTTCTAGGTGTGAAATCGTGAATTTGACCCCTTCCTAATGTTGATAAAAATTTTTAAAATGTTCTATCTCCAGAGAAGTCTAGTTACGATCTCATAGACATTTTCTTTTTAGGGTCATGTTATTTGTATCTATACAATTGTACCTAGGTCTAGTCATGGTCTAAAGATCAGTTTTATTAATAGTCTTCTTTGTATTGCCATAGCAGTATTGTAAAACTCTAGTCACGAACTTTATGAACAGTTTTCCTTAATGAGCTCCATAAAGCATTTTAAATTCTATTTTTATGGTTTAAAGAAAATAAAGTCACAATAATATAGTGTCGGTATTTGTGAAATTCCCCGATTGTAAAGTACTTTCTTCTTTTGCTGTTGTCGGTAGGCTAAATTTTAGAATTTTTGAAACTTGGTTGTTTTAGCTTCACTCGCTGTCCTAACTTCCCCCCTTTTTTCTCCCCCTTACTATGTGCTTACCACGTCATACCTTTGGGAAATGGCCCAAGCAAAGTCTGCGGTAATTCTGCTGGTATGCTGAGGTTTTGATATGTGAATATGATTTGCTCCCTTTCCCCTATTTGGCCTGGGAATGAAGTTTGACAATATTTTTATGTTTGCCACGTAATTACTTGCCTTCTGGCCTTTAATGTATGTGTCTTTTGGCCGAGTGGCTTATTTTCTGATTCAACGCATTGGCAGCTTTATGCTTAATTTTAGCATTCGTACACTATCATCAGCATTATTTGACTGAAGTTTGTACTGTTTAACACACTTATCCTGGATACACTCTATGTACCCCCCTCCCCTAAATGTAAGTAAGTTAAGGGTAACAAAGGGGAACTAAAAAGGGGGTGAAATTTGAAAATGAGCATGTCTGCAGTATATCTCAAAACTTAACGTGTCACAGAAGTGAAAAATGGTATTTTTAATCTCTATTAAAAATTATGAAATATGTATTTTTTTGTTTCTGGGAAAACCACTTGGGTGGGGGGTAGAAATGACTGAAAATGGGGTTGAATTCTTGTTATTAGGATACTGATATCTCAAAAACTGAAGATGTTACAGACGTAAAAATTGGTATTTGGAATCTCTTCTAAAATAAAGAAATATGTATTTCTTTGTTTTCAGAAATCGACTTAAGGTGGTGGGGGAAATTGGAAAAAATAGTTGAATTATTTGTATGAAGTGACTATTATCTCAAAAATGAAGGATGTTACAAACGTGAAAATTGGTATTTGGAATCTACTTTAAAAGTAAAGAAACATGTATTCCTTTGATTTCAGAAAATCCAATGAAGGGGGTGAAAGAATTGAACATTTGATTGAATTAATTGTATGAGGATATTTACATCTAATAAAAACTAAAGTTGTTACAGACGGGAAAATTGGTCATTGGATCTTTAAAAACAAAGAAAAATGCACTTTTGGGGGAAAATCATCTTGGGGGACGGGGGTGAAAAGGAGTTGAACTCCTTTGATGAGGACACATATCTAAAAAGCTGAAGATGTTACAGCCATGGTAATTTGTATTTCGAAGATCCTTTACTAATAAAAATCAACTATTTTTCCGGAAAATTCACTTGGGGGGGGGGGAGTGTGAAAGGAAGTGAAAAAATAAAAAATCTTTTATGGGGTACATATATCTCGAAACTGAAGGTACCGGACATGAACATTGGTATTTGGAATCTCCTTTAAACATAAAGGAAACACATTTTTTTGGGATGGGGGTGGTGAGGTAAACCAACTTAATGGCGGTAGGGTGAAAAAGGAGTTGAGACCAATTGATTTTGCTGTTTATAATATACTTGATTCTGATCATAAACCGATCATTTTTAATCTTTCCTGGTTTCGTTTTCAACAGCCATCTTCCTTTGGAGAACTTAAAGTTAGATTACAGTAGATACTCCTGGCATATAAATAAAAATTTAAACACATTTGGAATAAACGATAGGAATGATATTGACCATGCAATTGTGTACCTCTATAATATGGTCAGTAATGCACAGAAGTATATCATTCATATTGACAGAAATCCCGCGCAGTTGCCTAGGCGTGACAGTGGTGCTGGTCACATTGTCAGCCATGACAATGGCAGCAGATGTAATTTACCGCCAAGTAGTGATCTTGCATTTTGCTGCAGGATCCATAATAATAATAATAATAATAATAATAATAATAATAATAATAATAATAATAATAATAATAATAATAATAATAATAATAATAATAATTTTTTGCTAGGGGCTTTACGTCGCATCGACACAGATAGGTCTTACGGCGACGAAATAATAATAATAATAATAATAATAATAATAATAATAATAATAATAATAATAATAATAATAATAATAATAATTGTACCGGGCGGTACACCTCCACGCCGCTAATTCAAACATTGCGCCAGTTGAAACTCCTCTACTGGAGAAAGCCTGAACTTTAACAACCACATTAATTCTAGGTTTTCTCAGAAGATGTCTTTACCGTAAATTTTGAAGTGTTCTGAACTATGTCGGTTTCGATTTGTTTTTGTTTTCTCTGTAGTAAGAAGTGTGAACATTCTCTCCTAGATGGCACTACTTAAGAACTACACTTGTGCACCCTAGTGCGAAGTGAAGGAACTTTTTTTTGAAGAAATTTGCTATTCATAAGTTTGTTCTTTGTTAAATTTCTTTCAGTCATTGTTTGGGTTCGCAGTATAACCCTTCTCTTTCCGCCAGTTTTGAATTTGACCAATGAGGAATTTCTGTAATTAATTTTCCACCAATAAGGTGTTTCTTCTTCGTCTGGTGTATTAGTTTTTGCTGTCATCCAATAAAATTTTGTGGGCGGGTTGTAATCATTCATGAAACGTCTCGAATTTTCCACGAGGGTATATAAACTGCTGATTTTCTGGTCTCCGGGCGACTTCAGTAACATCTCTCCTAGTGTGATTATGTAGCAGGGGGCGGGAAGCTCCTCTTTCTTCGGGCAGCAGTTCATTCATGAGGTAATGGCCGTTTAATAACTTCATTTCTTGCTAGCTCAGCAGTTTAACCCTCGGGGCAGGTTCGAAACTTTTCTCATGTAACCTATCCTTAAAATGTAATAGACATTTGGTAAAATTTTGGCTTTTTAACTATAAATTGGGATAGAGAGTGCCTAATCCTCTCGAGCTCCCACTCATATTGTTCTGAGGTGACTACGTTTTCATTTCCTTTTTTCTCCCTTCGTAATGTAAATAAGTTTTCTTATCGTGTCATCTCCGTAGTATGGGATTAGCCCTTGCATAAGCGGCCTAGTGCCAAATAGGTTTTAAATATGTATTAGGAGTGCAAGTTACGCCTCCATTCAACTCTGAATTTTGGGCCATGTAATTGACCTGTTTCTTTACTTAATAGGCCTCAGTAGGCCTGTTCTTGTGTGCCTGGAGGGCAGATTGAAGGTGGAGTTTGGTGTGGCCTTTGAATAGGCTTGATCTTTGAGAGCGGGTTTGCTCTTTCTTAAAAGTGGATTTTCTGTGTGCCTCGAGGAGGCTTTACTGGGTAATTGGGAGCAAGTGCTCCTTGGCATGATTGGGGTTTTCTGCCCCTTTGTTGTACCTTGTATATAGGTAAAGTTGGGCTTATAGCTCAAGGATTGTGAGTCTGTGGCTCGAAGCCCAAATCCAGTAACAAACTGTAGTTGTACTTTCTTAATTTGTTGATCTGCTACTTGGTACCTGTTATATTCTGTTGTTTATTTATCTTGAAAAGAAAATATAACCTTTGTTAAAGTTTTAAATTAACTTTCATTTCGTAAGTTGAGACCTATTCCACCAGCACCTTCTTTCACCTCTGCTGTTCCACAGATACCTCGGAACAAGTGGTAGCAGAGCGTGGTTGAATGGGTCTCAATTTAGCCTCTTTTGACGGCTAAACATTGCTTTGCTTTCGAACTCTAACAATTTTCTCCGTCGCTGGACTTTTCTTTCTCATTTTTCAAAACTGTTAATTTTTTGTCATCATGTCCGGCTCTCGCGAGGTCCTCCACCCCGGCTATTTGCGCAAGGAGGAATTAATCTATGAATTAACCATTAGAAATGTTCAATCTGGAGGCACGGTTGCGATAGACACTAATAAGCTAAAAGAATCCCTTGATTTGCCTATTACCATCCCGACTTTGGGAGAAAAGAGATTGACGATGCTCTCTCCACGATCAATGATAATACTACTGAGCTAGCATCTGTAGTTAGTTTTTTTGAAGTAAGTGATCCATCTGCTAATCAACTCAAAAGAGTACAGGCCAGGTTGTACCACTTTTATAATAGGGTGTGTGATCTATTGTCTCTGAAGTTAAATGACGTTCAGGGTAAAGAAAACTTGTCTAAAATGTCTAGTAAATTGCCATTTGTTATCTGGATCTGCTATTCCTAAAGTCGACCAGCCTATGGTCGTAAATATCGTAAATGTGGAGGATACCTCTAAAGAGGAAGGAAGTAGTACTGAGGCGACTACCCAACGAACATCTGCCCCATTAGAAACTGAGTCCGATTGTCGCACGTCCATTCCACCCTTTGTGTTAAATAGGGCACCTTCGGAATCGGCTTCTCCACCACTTAGACCCCTTTCTACTATGTCACCTAGTTTCAGCAGTTTACCCCATCCATTAGCTATGTTACTCAGAGGGATTTCAACGTTTTCTGTTAACTCCACAACCCATGTCATTGCCTTCTTAAGGTTTTTAGTTGAGTTCCAAGATCATGCCTTCGTTTTTTCTCTTTCTCCGCGTAAAATCCTTCAGATTATTTACCCGTATTCTATTGGTGTTCTATTGGACAAAATAGTTAGGGCAATTTCCGAACAGTCATCCATAGAAGACTTCCACGCCCATCTGTTAGCTAATTTTATTCTAGCTCGAGCTAGGTCATCTCTAATTCAGAAGTATTATTATAGAGTGCAGCGACTTGATGAAAACCTGGCAGACTTCATACAAGACATCAAATTCTATACTAGGGTACTTGCCCTTCATTTTCCCGAAGATCAAATTGTTCAGGCCATAGTGGAAGGTATTTCTCCATCATACCGATCATACTTGTGTTTTGCGTCGCGTCCGCAAACGTTTGCCGAGTTAGAGGCTATGGCTATCTCAGCCGAAGGAGTTAGATACGCCGATACTCTGCGTGTCGAGAAAGAACCCCCTCCATCCTCTAGTAGTTTTCGGCCTCCACCTCGCCGACCCATCACACTTCGTAAATGTTACGCTTGCGGGTCGCCTGACCATCTTCGCAATACATGCCCATTGATTAAGTCTAGTGGGACAAGGAATGGAGCGCGGTCATCTCAAGGTTGTTTTAAATGCGGCGCGCTTTCCCATATCGCCAAGAATTCCCCAAATTCGAACAGCACCCCCTCCTGCTCAACTTCTGGTGCAACTTCCTACAACAATCAAAAATGACTAGTGGCTTCGGCTGAGTAGACCAACGCTTCATTCCGAGGCTCAGCCCTAAGTAAAACTGCCGATTTCCCAAGGAAACCTCAGTTTTTGAATTTAGCTTTTGAAGGCCCTAAAGAATGTCTTAGGATTGCGGCGGATACTCCCGCACCTGTTCCTTTTCTCAAAATTGAAGTGAATAATGAACCTGTAACAGCTTTACTAGATTCGGGCAATGTGTGTTCTATTATTTCGGCTGAATGGTACTCCAATTTGAAAACTGTTTGTAAACTTCCTGACTATTGCTCATCTTCAGTTCAATATGTTTCGGCTAATTCTTCTCCATTAGAAATTTTAGGTTTTTTATATGCCAAAATTCGGATTTCTAAATTTACTTGGAAAGTTAAACTGTTTGTGGCTAAGCACTTGTCTTGCCCCATTATATTGGGAGCGGATTTCATGTCTTCTACTGGTCTAGTTCTCGACATCCAGAGCAGGACCTGCACATTCAAATTTGCTTCTAATTGTAAAATCCCTTTGTTAAAGTGTAGTTCTGTATCATGTTCATCTATTTCGCCTACCCAGGATGAAATATTGTTAGACCTTAGACATCCACCTGAGGAGCAGGCTGACAGTATTCGTAAGTTGTGTCAGTCGTTTCCAGAGGTGTTCTCTGATACTCTTGGTGTTACTGACCTTATTGAATACAAGATTGAGGTTACTGATTCGATTCCGGTCCGTTTTCCACTTTATAGGCTGTCTCCTCCTAAAATGAAAGCCTTGAAGGAAATCATTGATCAGATGTTGAAGGATGGCATTATTCGGCCCTCTAAGTCGGCGTATTCTTCGCCTATTTTTCTAGTCCCGAAACGCCAAGGTGGCTTCAAGCCTGTGATTGATTATAGGGCTCTCAATCGGAAGGTGGTGTTACAATTTGTGCCCCTTCCAGACCTTCACTCTTGTTTTTCATGGTTTCGTAAGGATACGTTCTTTACCATCTTAGATCTTAACCAGGCTTATAATCAGATACCGTTAGCAGAGGAATCCAAGCACCTGACAGCGTTTGCCACGGATTGGAATTTGTATGAATACAACCGGGTGCCTTTTGTGCTCCCCACGGGAGCAGCCCTGCTTACGAGACTGCTAGATAGGGTCTTCTCCGACATCAAATGTGAGTACTTGTACCACTATCTGGATGATGTCGTCGTATTTTCGGAGACCTTCGAAGAACACCTAGATCATCTGAGAGAAGTTCTCAATCGCCTTCATAAGGCTGGGTTAACTGTGAAGTTGTCCAAGGTCGCCTTCGCTAAGCCTTCTATGTCATTCCTAGGGCATATTGTGTCGCCCGATGGTGTTGCAGTCGATCACTCTAGAACACAGGCCATCCGTGACTTCAAGCCTCCTAAGGACATCAAAGGTATTGCTAGGTTGATTGGCATGGTGAATTTCTTCAGGAAATTTATTCCAAATTTCGCCAATAGAGCGGCGCCCTTGAACCTTCTTCGTAGGAAAGGCGTCAAATTTGAGTGAGGACCTTCTCAACAAGGCCGCTTTCGAAGACCTCAAATTACCTCTCTGTAATGCCCCTGTCCTCGCTATGCCCTATTTCTCTAAGAAATTCATCGTTCAAACCGACGCGTCGTCGTCGGCAGTGGCTGCGGTCCTTCTTCAAGAGACCGAACTAGGGAGGCGACCCATCGCCTATGCATCTAGGACTCTATCGGCTCAAGAAGCCAAATATTCCATCTATGAGCTCGAAGGTTTGGCAGTCTTATTTGCTTTAGAAACGTTCCGGCTCTATCTGGAACATGTCAAATTCGACTTGGAGACCGATAACCAAGCCTCAAGTTGGGTCTTAGCTAGGCCGCGTCGTACTGGTCGTATAGCCCGGTGGGCCATCCGAATTTCTGCCTTCCAATTTGAAGTTAGGCATATCAGAGGTACTGAAAATGTTGTGGCAGACGGACTAAGCCGTATGTTTTCCAATGATGTAGAGACCCTTGAACTGGTCGATAGTTCTTCACCTCCCGAGTCCATCCGACCCGAGGTTAATGCCATTTTAACTGATGCTCCCATATGGTTTGGGGATCTTGAGAAATATCAACGTGAAGATCCAACGCTGGCCCCTATCATGGAAACCCTTTCTTCTGGGGAACATGTTGTCCCTTATGTTCTAAGGAATGGTGTTTTATGTTGCCCGTCGAGGCATGATCAGAAAATGAAAGTTGTAGTTCCAGCTATTCTTGTACCAATTATCTTCAAGTACTATCACGAGACCCCATTAGGGGGGCATTTAGGCATCTTCAAAACCCGGGAGAAGATTCGTGAAATACTCATCTGGAAGGGTATGGACGGAGAAATCCGTGAATTGGTAAAATCTTGTAAATCATGTTGGCTTAGTAAACCCACCATGTCCACTAAGCAAGGGCTTTTGTCTTCTCATCAAGCGTCGCGCCCCATGGAACGTCTCTACATCGATTACGTAGGACCCTTCCCCCAGTCGAAGGGGAATGCCAACAAGTTCATCCTTGTATGTGTAGATGGTTTTACAAGATTTTCTTGGTTATTTCCAACTAAGCTGGCTACCGCTCAGTCCACCATTACTTGTTCAAATTCCATTTTTGCTTCTTTCGGTCCGTGTCAATATATTGTGTCCGATAATGCTAAAGCTTTCACATCCAATCTCTTTCGTAAATTATGTTTTGATCTGTCCATATCTCATGTGACTACTTCTGCTTATTATCCTCAACCATCTCTAGCGGAACGGGTCAATCGTAATCTGAGATCGGCCCTTATTGCCTATCATCACGACGATCATTCTAGGTGGGACACATCCCTGCATTGGTTAGCTTTTGCTTTGAATTCGGTGGTTCATGAATCCCATAAATTTACTCCAGCTTCTTTGATGTTCAAGTTTGTTCCAAACACGCCGCTCTCTAACCTTTGGTCTCTGAGTGACATTCTACCTGAGACAATAGATCCTGATAACATTAAAGATCTTTGGAAGAAGGCTAAGGCCAATCTTAAAGTGTCTCATGAAAAGGTTAGGGAAAGATATGATCGTGGACGGAGACCCACCCATTTGAAGGTAGGCGACCACGTTATGGTCAAGAATTTTGTTCTCGTGGGCAAGCTTGCCCCCAGATTTCATGGGCCGTGTATTATTCTCGATTTCCTTACACCCGTTACCTTATTACTAAGCAATCCAGCCACCGAGAGGATATTTAGGGTTCACCTGTCACAGGTGAAACCTGTGTAATTTCAGTGCTAACTTGCTTCGTATAATTCTGAAAGAAATCTGAAGGTTATATTTTTGGTTTCATTTTGAGGCCTTCTGCCCTTGGAATCATGTTCTTTGTATTTAAATATTCATTGTACAACCTACCCCGACCAGTTAAACTGCTACCCTGTCCTCGCCATGGCCATTACCATGCTCCCGTTTCCTGCTCAAACACACCAGTGGCTAATTAAGATGAAATAAAACCTCCACGCCGCTGGCCCCTCAACCTCACCACAAAGACTGTACCCTACTATCGTTATGGTCCAAACAAAATTCTGCCGCCGAGATCTTAATGTTTCAGTGCCCCCGCAGCCGTGGGGCGCCGTACCGCTACTGTAGTGGAGCACGGGCCCGATCTACTCCAGTGAGGTCAACCAGTGTACGGCGAGCCGGAGCCCTCCTCCCGGCCAAGGCTGATGTGCGGCGCACCACCTGCAAACTGCCCGCGGTCTGTAAACATTCGTCGCGTGTGCGGCGTGCTTCACCACCACTACCCCTCTCAAAGTGCGGGAGAGCGGTATCTCAGGGTACTTGAGGGGTCCGAGCGGCCTCCTCTGGACACAAGCAGCTGCGGCTGGTCTAGTCGTCAAAGTAATAGGTAACTAATGTACTTATCCAGCTACATGGACATTCCATATCCACAGATACTACATTTTTGGATTCAACTGCAACATCTGGTGGACTTAGAAATTTTCTTTCCCTTTCAAGAATTAAAAGTTTTTCTTTCTGAATTCAACTACTACAAGCATAAAGACATTTCATCAAAAGCTACTACATAGAATTTTGAAACCGGATCTAACCTATTTAAAAAACTTCGGATACGGAAAAATGTATGTCCCTTTTGTGAATCCTTCTGCAATTAATTTCTATATTAACAGAAAAACTTGGACCTTGTTTTAAAACAAAATTTGGTGTTTTTCTGTGTCACCCCTTGGAAGGACTTTTGGAGGGGAGGTCTGTACCGGGCGGTACACCTCCACGCCGCTAATTCAAACATTGCGCCAGTTGAAACTCCTCTACTGGAGAAAGCCTGAACTTTAACAACCACATTAATTCTAGGGTTTCTAAGAAGATGTCTTTACCGTAAATTTTGAAGTGTTCTGAACTATGTCGGTTTCGATTTTTTTTTGTTTTCTCTGTAGTAAGAAGTGTGAACATTCTCTTCTAGATGGCACTACTTAAGAACTACAATTGTGCACCCTAGTGCGAAGTGAAGGAACTTTTTTTGAAGAAATTTGCTACTCATAAGTTTGTTCTTTGTTAAATTTCTTTCAGTCATTGTTTGGGTTGGCAGTATAACCCTTCTCTTTCCGCCAGTTTTGAATTTGACCAATGAGGAATTTCTGTAATTAATTTTCCACCAATAAGGTGTTTCTTCTTCGTCTGGTGTATTAGTTTTTGCTGTCATCCAATAAAATTTTGTGGGCGGGTTGTAATCATTCATGAAACGTCTCGAATTTTCCACGAGGGTATATAAACTGCTGATTTTCTGGTCTCCGGGCGACTTCAGTAACATCTCTCCTAGTGTGATTATGTAGCAGGGGGCGGGAAGCTCCTCTTTCTTCGGGCAGCAGTTCATTCATGAGGTAATGGCCGTTTAATAACTTCATTTCTTGCTAGCTCAGCAGTTTAACCCTCGGGGCAGGTTCGAAACTTTTCTCATGTAACCTATCCTTAAAATGTAATAGACATTTGGTAAAATTTTGGCTTTTTAACTATAAATTGGGATAGAGAGTGCCCAATCCTCTCGAGCTCCCACTCATATTGTTCTGAGGTGACTACGTTTTCATTTCCTTTTTTTTTCTCCCTTCGTAATGTAAATAAGTTTTCTTATCGTGTCACCTCCGTAGTATGGGATTAGCCCTTGCATAAGCGGCCTAGTGCCAAATAGGTTTTAAATATGTATTAGGAGTGCAGGTTACGCCTCCATTCAACTCTGAATTTTGGGCCATGTAATTGACCTGTTTCTTTACTTAATAGGCCTCAGTAGGCCTGTTCTTGTGTGCCTGGAGGGCAGATTGAAGGTGGAGTTTGGTGTGGCCTTTGAATAGGCTTGATCTTTGAGAGCGGGTTTGCTCTTTCTTAAAAGTGGATTTTCTGTGTGCCTCGAGGAGGCTTTACTGGGTAATTATGAGCAAGTGCTCCTTGGCATGATTGGTTTTTTTGCCCCTTTGTTGTACCTTGTATATAGGTAAAGTTGGGCTTATAGCTCAAGGATTGTGAGTCTGTGGCTCGAAGCCCAAATCCAGTAACAAACTGTAATTGTACTTTCTTAATTTGTTGATCTGCTACTTGGTGCCTGTTATATTCTGTTATTTCTTTATCTTGAAAAGAAAATATAACCTTTGTTAAAGTTTTAAATTAACTTTAATTTCGTAAGTTGAGACCTATTCCACCCAGCACCTTCTTTCACCTCTGCTGTTCCACAGATACCTCGGAACAATAATAATAATAATAATAATAATAATAATAATAATAATAATAATAATAATAATAATAATAATAATAATAATAATAATAATAATAATAATAATAATAATAATAATAATAATAATGGAAACGGATCCTGGCCAGGTAATGACTGCAAATATAGTCCAGCCGCGGGTTCAAGTACCGCCAAGGCACTCAAGACGACACCACACCGGATCTCCTCAGGAATTTGATCCATATTGAAAATGCTTGTAGGGAAAGGTGGCAAAGATTTAGCGGCCCAACTGACTGGGCGGAATACCTGAAGCTAGCCCAGGAAGTACGAAATCGATTGTTGGAAAGAAAGATTGAAAAATGGGAGGAACTTTGCTGTAATCTCTCAGAAAACGAGTCAGATAGCCAATTTTGGTATATTCTCTCAGAATACGAGTCAGATCGCAAATTGTGGCGTTTTTTATATAAAACGTTAAGCATTCAGTTATAAATTTCAGTACAATACCATAGCAAAGCACGGGTATCTTGCTAGTGGTGTATATAGGTGATGTACACTGGTTGCCATTGCTACCTTGGTGTCAGAAAATTGTCAATGCAGAACTGACCATGCTAATTCTAGATAGAGCACCAGCCCAGAAACATATCTATGTTAATATGTATGTGGAGGTTCATAGACCGATTCCAAACAGGACAGAGTAAAGAACACTCTAGAATTTATACCACATTCTAAGGGATGACAATTGATCCTTTAAGGGCAGCCATAGAAATGTGTATTCTCACAGTGCTGGAGATCCTGAAATCACAGTACTGTTGTACAATGTACTGTTACCATGTATTTATATTGGATGTTTACTCACTGTTTGTTCATGCTATTTCTCTAATAGTATGAAAATTCTTGAAGTGCAGAACTTCATGATATGACTGAAATGAAATAAATAAAAATATACATTTTGTGTTACATTTTTATTATAATGACAAAACATCAAATTGATTAATAGTTGAAGAACAGTATGCACTTTCTTAGGTTGAATGACAGGTAATTGATGAAGGAGAAAGAATTGTTTGTCCTTCCACTAAATCTCTGTCTGAAGCTGACCAAGGACGATTGAATCAACATTTATGTTACCATATAATTCATAGATCTGTAAGGACCACCACTCGTCCCCACTATGGCAAACTAGCGAAAATTATGAACTAGGGAACCTGTAGTTCTAAAGTTTTGGCTTACATTTTATTATTTATATAAAGTCTACCCTCTGAGAAAGTCTCACATCTGCAGCTCATTCTGTATGGCTAACACATAAAACCATTCATTAAATATAAATATTGATTTGACATGAGTAATCATATCTTTCAGCTCTCCTAACTTTTTGACAATTTTCACATTCTTAATTTGCCGCAGCGGAGACACACTGTGAATGAGTTCATTTTGTTTTTAGAAAGATGCTGAGTGTCTTCAGAACACACAATTCTATTACCCCTTCCACTAACAACACATAAAATTAAATTAGACACTTCTTTAAACCACAGTATTTTAGAATTAGTCTGTATTACCACTGTTAGAGCTTTAGTGTGTAATTAGAAAAATATGTATTAGTAAGTTGCACACTTAAAACACTTCTTTTAGTGGAATTATTCCTGTAAAATGTAAGTTCATCAACATACACTCTGTCATTAGAATTTATATTTCAGTTCACTATCTTTTAAATTGCACATTCCACCGTTTATAATGAGAACCAATATGTCTTGATAGGAATAAAAAGTTTTGAGTATACATTAGAAAAGTGTTTCCTCCAAAATATCATGGAAACAGAGTTTCTTTTCTATTTTTGAACAGTCCATTGTCAGTTTAAAAATAACACATGTATGTTTCATTATATACCGGTACTTTTAGGTAGAAAGAAGTCATATCAGATAATTTTACTTTGTATGGCAATTGATTACATTCCTTTAAAATGATCACAGTTTTTTTAATTTTATATAGAAACTTCACTGTTCATCTTTCTGTCCTTTGCAAATTGAGTCACACATTTCATATTCTCTGCTTACTCTATCACACCACAGGTAAGAACTGAATTGCTGTTGAAGGCTTCTTTGAATCTTCCATGTACAATACAAAACACTGTTGGTATATATATATACATATATAAATTAAACATTATATACAAACATTAAACATCATGTACAAACAAGAAAGAGCTAAACTTGATAGATGATGAATGGATTTCATTTATATTGTACATTTTAATCAGGCCATCATATATTTGTATATATACGTAGTACAGTCATTAAGTTCTGAGACTTGATGCCTGGAGGATAGGTACCCACACGACTGTGTGTGTTGCACACGATGCCACATTACACGGTGTACACCTACACAGAACCACATCCACCCTCAAAATAGTCACCGTTGGCCATTAACCACTTAAACAGAACCACATCCATCCTCAAAGTAGTCGCCGTTGGCCGTTATGCACGTTTGCCAACGTTGGTATAGCTGCTGGAAGCACCGCTGAAAGGAAATACCCTGTTTCGTCTCCAGTATTATCCAGTTGAGAAATGTCGGATCATCGTCAGCACTACTGATGAGGTCAACACAAATCATCGTGCGATCACCACGTTGGTCTTGCGACAGGATTCGTGGCACACTGTGCTGGGTAACACAAGACATGTTGAGGTCATCCGTCAGAATTTTGTGGCAAGTACCATGGCTGACCCCTATTGCTGCTGCAAGATTGTCTACCGATTGGGAGCAGTTAGCACGCACCAGCGTTGCAACTTCTTGGATCTTGTGTTCCGTTCGAACCGTTTGTAGCTGACCAGTACGCACATCATCTTCCAAACTGTCCCGTCCTTGCACAAAATGTCGGTGCCACATAAACACAACACTGCGACTCAATGCGTCTTCACCGTAAACCTGCTGCATTCTTTGAAACATTTTGGCAGCGGTTTTGCCTAATTTCTGGCAGAACTTGACGTTTGCCCGTTGCTCAAACTGTGACATGTCAAGGTCCGACTTGCGCATTCAAATCACAACGACCATACGTCTGCTTCCAGTGCATGCGCTCAACTGTCTCTTGCAGGGACAAGAGACTAACTGACATGATACCATACCATGCGTGCCACCTATGCACTATAGTGTACCACAGCGCCATCATGCGGTCAGTCTCAGAACTTAATGACTGTACTACGTATATCTGTCCCTTGGGCTAACAGAGTTTGTGAAATGATTCCATTGTAAGTACTGGTTGAAGTTTATACATAGCATTATTCATAAAGAAGGTAATACATGAAAATATTCAGCATTTATTCATTTTTCAAGATAAAGCAGTACAAACAGGGGCAGCTCTAGGGATAGTGACATGGTGACATGTCACTCAGATTCATGAAAAAAGAAAAGAAAATAGTCACTTCCAGTTGAAATTTAAATGACATTATTAAACAGTGGAGAAAACTTCAGTACCAGTATCAGCTTCTCTCCACAACAGTTTGCACTTGCCTGGTGGCTTTGGCACTTAAACAATGTTGGTGCGCATGCACCCTTGCGTGTAGAGCCCAGGCTTGAGAAGCTGGTGTGAGACAGAGCCTCCTTGTCACAGCAATGTCTTACAATATGAATTTGGTGGATGCTCTTCTCAGGAGTCCATTTTCTATGCTATCACAATGATGATAAACTAAAAGTAGAGCATTAGGTAGGCCAATACAAAAGTTAAACATTATGTACAAACAAACAAGAGCCAAACTTGATAGATGACGAATGGATTTCATTTATATTGTACCTTTTACTCAGGCCATCATGAATATTTACGTGGTAGGCTAAATTCAGACAGTTATTTTAACTTGAAATGGAATTTTTATGTACAGGGTTATTACAAATGATTGAAGCAATTTCATAAATTCACTGTACCTCCATGAATTGACATATGGTCACGAAACTCAACAGTCATGTAGCAAAACTCAAAAAGTTTTCGTCTACTGAAGTCTTACTTCAGATTTCTGCCACAAGAGTGCAGCAGCAGTGCGCAGTGAGACAAGATGGCGACAGGAGCCGAGAGAGCGTTTGTTGTGCTTGAAATGCATTCACATCAGTCTGTCATAACAGTGCAACGACACTTCAGGACGAAGTACCACAAAGATCCACCAACTGCTAACTCCATTCAGCGATGGTATGTGCGGTTTAAAGCTTCAGGATGCCGGGGAAATCAACAGGTCAGCCTGCAGTGACTGAAGAAGCAGTTGATCGTGTGCAGACAAGTTTGACGCATAGCCCACAGAAGTCGACGGCAAGAACAAGCATTGAGCTGAACATACCACAGCCAACTGTTTGGAAAATCTTACGGAAATGACTAAAGCAGAAGCCTTACCGTTTACAACTGTTACAACCCTGACTCCCGATGACAAAGTCAAACGCCTTGAATTTTTGGCGCAGTTGCAACAGTGTATGGAAGAGGATGAGTTTAGTACAAAACTTGTCTTCAGTGATGAAGCAATATTTTTTGTTAATAGTGCAGTGAACAGACACAATGTGCGAATCTGGGGGTAGAGATCCTCATGCTATCGTGCAGCACCTTCAAAATTCACCTAAAGTTAATGTGTTTTGTGCAGTCTCACAGTTTAAAGTGTACAACCCCTTTTTCTTCTGCGAAAAATCTGTTACAGGACACGTGTATCTGGACATGCTGGAAAATTGGCTCATGCCGCAACTGGAGGACAGTGCGGACTTCATCTTCCAACAGGATGGTGCTCCACCCCATTTCCATGGTGATGTTAATCAATTCTTAAACAGGAGATTGCCAAACTGATGGATTGGTCATGGTGGAGCTGATGATCATCAATTCAGGTCATGGCCTCCACGCTCTCCTGACCTAACCCCAAGCGATTTCTTTGTGTGGAGCTACGTGAAAGACTCAGTGTTTACACCTCCTCTCCCAATAAACCTGCCAGAACTGGGAGCTCGCATCAACTGTGCTTTCGAATCCATTGATGCTGTGCCGAGTGTGGGGCGAACTTGATTATAGGCTTGATGTATGCAGAATCACTAAGGGGTACATATCAAACATTTATAAATTAAAAAAAAACTTTTTGAGTTTTTCTATGTGTGTGCAAAGCCTTGTGATAATATCTCAAAAATGTTATCGTAGAGCTTTGGAATCGTTCAAATCATTTGTAATAACAATAGGATAGGAAAGGGCCTTGGAGAGGGAAAGAAGGAACCATGACCTTAATAGGTACAACCTAATACATTTGCCTAGTGTGAAAATGGGAAACCATGGAAAACGATCTTCAGGGCTGCCGACTGTGGGGTCTGAACCCACTATCATCCAAATGCAAGCTGACAATTACGTGACCCAAACTGCACAGGCACTTGCTTGGTCATTTTAAATTTAGTACATAGTATAGGCCTGTAAGTGTATATATCATACAAAGAAGAAAATTGCTTAATTTAATATTATAAATACCAGGTCTGAGTGCAAACTTATTTTGTATATCTAGCTTTTTCACCACAACATGCAGTTGGGTGATGACTGAAATGCGAAGAGTATCACTTTATTGAGGGATGTGAACTGTGTTGCTAACTTAATTACTTAAGAAATCATCAGTCTATCACCAATAACGTGAGTAAAATGAATTATAATTCAATTGGTAGAATTTAGTTCCATTATTATCATTATCATTACCATTATTATTATTGACGTTGTCACCACCAGCCAAATTGTCACTGGCTGCCACTGAATACAACAGATGACAAGTAATAGGGAAACTCTCAAAGTTCTTGTCTTCGTGGTGTCCCTATAATTGCTCTATGTTGGCACTGGCTGTGATATTGCATGCATCCACACAATATTCTAATTCCTGCCGCATATGTCTGAGCATTTCGGGCATAAGTGTGTTGATAATGCTTCGTTTCAGATTGTTGATACCTGATGGCAGTGAGAGAACATAAACCTCATCCTTCACAAAGCTCCAAAGGAAAAAAGTTGCGGAGTGTAAGGTCAGGTGAGTGGCAAGGTAACATGAAAAGTGCATTGTCATCGTTTCCCATAATGTGATCAATGAAGTATTTTGGAAGTTGCAAATTCAGGTATGCTCGCACATGGCTATTGAAATATGCTGGAGCTCTATCTTGCTGAAAAATGAACTTGTGGTCTTCCTGAATTTGTGGGATGAGCTATTGTGGCAGGATATCAAGATAAGTGGAGCCGGTGGCTGTTTTCTTGATGGAAAAGAATGAACCGTAAACTTTATGCCAAGATACTACACAAAATGTGTTTACTTTTGGCAAGTCATGCACATGTTTAAATAATGGCATGTGGTGATTCAGCATCTCATATGGCAGATGGAAAGTTGCTCGTCACTAAAATAGTGAACCTGTCTTCATCCTCATCCATGAGTTCTTGGAAAATGCAACAAAATTCTGTATGGTGCATACAGTTGTTCGGCATGGGGTCTTGCTGTGGTTGATATTTGAACGTCTTTTCCTGCAGATGTTTCCATAGAATTCTCCTTGCGGTCAGCTGAGACATCAGTAGTTCCTACTGGCCTGATTGGTTCTGGGAGCTACATTTCATGCTTACAGAGAAATCCGGTATTCTCAAACCTCTAAACCCGCTCGTAAATCATTGTCCTGTCTAGGGGGGACACCTGAACTTCCTACTGAAACTGTACTACACTAATATCATTGAATTTGTTTGAGCAAACTCGGATACAACAAATACCTTCTCTATGGCTGACACCATTTTGAGAACTAACACTGGCTGCAACAGTGCAAAATAGACATTCTTTTGCAGGAAATTTTAAAAAAAGAAGTTTTAGAGAATTTCTCTGTTAATTGCTGTTTGTTGTGTTACTTTATCTTGAAAAATGAATACATGCTAAATATTTGAATGTGTTAATTTCTTTATGAATAATCCTGTATGTTGTTGTTGTTGTTGTTGTTGTTAGTCGTTTAGTCGCTTTCGACTCTCCGTGACCCCATAGACCAAAGTGCGCCATTTCTTCCTGTCGTATACAATTTTCCGAAGTCTTTCTAAATTGAGAGCCGTGGCTTCCTTGATGTCATCAATCCACCTCATCCGTTGTCGCCCTCTTCTCCTGTTACCATCAGTCTTCCCCAGCATTAAGGTCTTTTCCAGTGAATCATGTTTTCTCATGATATGACCGAAGTACTTTAGTTTTTGCCTGAGTATTTGACCTTCCAGTGAACAGCCTGGGTTGATTTCCTGTAATATGGACTTATTAGATCTCTTCGCAGTCCACGGAACTCTAAGGAGTTTTCTCCAACACCATAGTTCAAATGCATCTATTCTTCGGCGCTCAGCCTTTCTTACTGTCCAGGTTTCGCTTCCGTACATTGCTACTGGGAAGACCATAGCCTTCACTATACGAATCTTCGTTCTTAAAGTTACGTCTCTACTCTTGAAAACGTTATCAAGGTTGGCCATTGCCTTCCTCCCAAGGAGCAAGCGTCTCTTAATTTCATGGCTGCAATCGCCATCAGCAGTTATTTTGGAGCCCAAGTAGATGAAACTAGGAACAACCTCCATTGTTTCACCATTTATATGCCAGGAGGTGATAGGTTTAGTTGCCATGATCTTTGTTTTCTTGACATTCAACCTTAGTCCAGCTTTTGCACTTTCTTCTTTCACCTTCATTAGTAGATACTTAAGTTGTTCTTCACTTTCTGCCAACAGGGTGGTGTCATCAGCATATCTAAGGTTATTTATATGTATCCCACCAATTTTAGCTCCAGTTTCTGTTTCATCTAATTTGGCATTCCTCATCACATACTCTGCATATAAGTTGAATAAGTAAGGTGACAATATGCAGCCTTGACGTACACCTTTCTCAATCTTGACCCATTCAGTTGTTCCATATAGGGTTCTCACCGTAGCTTCCTGATCAGAGTAGAGATTTCTCATAAGGCAAATAAGATGATCTGGTACTCCCATAGTCTTGAGTACTTGCCACAATTTATTGTGGTCGACACAGTCAAAGGCTTGAGCATAGTCAATAAAGCATAAGTATAGGTCTTTCTGGAATTCTCTTGCTTTTTCCATAATCCAGCGAATATTAGCAATTTGATCTCTGGTTCCTCTGCCTTTGCGGAAACCGGCTTGTTCTTCAGGTAGTTCTCGATCTACATACTGCCGAAGCCTATTTTGCAGGATCTTGAGCATAACCTTACTAGCATGCGATATAAGTGCGATTGTTCGGTAGTTTGAACATTCTTTAGCGCTGCCCTTCTTTGGAATTGGGATGAACACTGAGTTTTTCCAATCTTTTGGCCACTGCTGGGTTTTCCATATTTGCTGACATATTGAATGTAGCACTTTCACAGCATCCTCTCCTAGGATTTTGAACAGTTCTGCAGGGATTCCATCATAACCACTTGCCTTATTGTTTGCAATACTCTCTAGGGCCCACTTGACCTCACTTTCTAAGATATCTGGTTCTGGCTCTGACAACAGAGTAACTTCATCATCAGGAGTATTCCCATCTTTCCTATACAAATTGCCTACATATTCCCTCCACCTTTCTTTAATCTCCTCTGCTTCAGTAAGATCTTTTCCATTTTTATCTTTTATCATTCCAATCTTAGCCTGGAATTTCCCTCTGATGTCTCCAATTCTTATGTAAAGATCTCTTGTCTTACCCAGTCTGTTATTTTCCTCAACTTCCTTGCACTGTTCATTCAAAAAGGCATTCTTATCTCTTCTAGCTAGTTTCTGAAACTCTGCATTTAATTTAGACATTTTCGATCTTTCCCCTTTGATTTTTGCATTCCTTCTTTCTTCTGCTATTTGTAGTGCTTCACCCGATAACCATGTGGCCTTCTTCTTTTTCTTTTTCTTGGGAATATGCTTTTCCGCTGTCTCCTTAACAACACAACGTACTTCTGACCATAGCTCTTCTGGGACTCTATCTCTTAAATCTAATCCATTAAATCTGTTTCTAACCTCTACTGTATATTCAAGAGGTATGCTATTTAGGTCATATCTGCTTGATGGTTTAGCTCTGTCAATCCTCTTTAATTTGAGCCGGAATTTGGAAATTAAGAGCTCGTGATCTGATCCACAATCAGCCCCAGGCCTTGTTTTGCATGACTGTACAGCACTCCTCCACCTTTGACTACAGAGTATGTAGTCGATCTGATTCCGACATTTACCATCTGGCGAGGTCCAGGTGTATAGGCGTCGTTTGGGCAATTGAAACAGTGTGTTGGTAATGACCAGTGAGTTGTCTTGACAGAATTCTAGGAGTCTCTGTCCAGCTTCATTTGTTGTGCCAAAGCCAAATTTTCCCGTTACTCCATCTACAGGTCAATAAGGAGGAGGAAGGAAAACAGAATGAGAACATACATCAATCATGAAAATGAAAAGGACAAGAGCAATTTTCACTGCAGGAAGATGTCACTTTTTTACTCTTTCATTATTCATTCAAATTATAAAAGGTGATACGGAAATGCTTCTAACAAAAGTCCTCTGTTGGTTCTTCACCCAAGGTGAGAGACATATTCGTAAGAGTTTAGAGTAAAATCAAATTTGATTGAGTGCAACATTTGCAGACGTTGCATTTGATATTTTTCTAAGGCAAGTAATTGCTATATTAAATTAACATCATGCAGTATCTGGTATTAAATAATACATTATCCCTTAAAATTCTGGCTTAGTAGCATGGTATCAGTGCGCTGTATGGAAAGTTGTCATATTCAAACTATAAAAATGAACTACCTATCTATACCTTCGAGAAGATCCTTTTAGGTGTTGAATTGTGCTAAAATGAAGAGTCATAAACAGCATTCATTGGAAAGCTTATTGTATCCAAATTCATAGTTTCAAACTTGGCAAGTGGACATTTGGAGGCAGGAAAATTCAAAACACAATATGGCCTTGATGTCAGTATGCTGAACATTATAATCCAACTAAACAGAGATTTCAGTCTCTCTACAGAACTAGTAGCATTGATTGATGAACATTGTGCGAACTTCACAGTCAAGATCAACTCGAGACCTCCATTTCAGTATCTAGCAGTATGCACTATATTATTGTTAATAATAATGGAACTAGTCTATCAATTGATAGAAGAAACAATAAGCAGGTGCCATCCTATGCTGCTAGATAGACAGTTGTGAAACCCGAATGATTGTTCGAAGGAGAAACATTGGATATGATTAGCAAAGGTTGCTGGAAGACATTAGAAAAAAAAGATGCTTAGTAAAAATTCTGGGGCCAAAGATAAAGGATGAAGGGAGGAAACTGAGAAATATTAAGAAGTGGTTGAACAAATGAGGAAGAGATCAATTCATTGCACTTAATGAGAATGAGCAAAATCTGGCTGATGAATTTGAATTCTTCAGACAACAGAGAACAAAGTCAAAATGGTTTTGTAAAGTGAGAGTAAGGAGCCGATATGTTAAATAAGAGAAGTTCTGAACAGAAGATCAGAAGGAAAAAGTAGCAGAAAATGAAAAGATACTGGGAGAAAGTGAAACAGAGATGGGAAAACATACAGTAAAGACTGTCAAGCATGGTCCATAGTTGGCCTAAATGAAAATGAAAGTAATAATAATAATAATAATAATAATAATAATAATAATAATAATAATAATAATAATTTTACCGGGCGGTACACCTCCACGCCGCTAATTCAAATATTGCGCCAGTAGAAACTCCTCTACAGGAGAAAGCCCGAACTTTAACAAACTGAATTAACTCAACGGTTTCTCGGAAGATGTCACTACTGTAAATTTGGTAATTTGGAAGTGTTCTGAACCGTGTCTATTTTGATTTGTGTTTGTTTGCTCCGTATCAAGAAGTTTGAACATTCTCTAACAGATGTCGCTACCCAAAACTATGGTAACACACTCTGGTGCAATGGATGAACTTTCTTGAAGAAATATTGTATTCCTAAGTTTTATTTTTACTAAATTTTGTTCTGTGGTTTGTGGGTTGGCAATATAAATCCTTTCCTTCCGCTAGTTTTGAAATTAGCCAATCATAAATTTCTGTAATTAATTTCCCACCAATAAGGTGTTTCTTCATCGTCTTGTGTATTAGTTTTTGCTGGTAGCCAATAAAAGTTTGTGGGCGGGTTGTTATCATTCATGAAAGGTCTCGAATGTTCCACGAGGGTATATAAACTGCTGATTTTCTTGTCTCGGGGCCACTTCAGTAACATCTCTCTTAGTGTGTGAATATGTAGCAGGGGGCGGGAAGCGCCTCTTTCTTCAAGCAGCAGTTCATCTACAAGGTAATGGCCTGTTAACATCTTCATTTCTTGCTAGCTCAGCAGTTTACTCTCGGGGAGGGTTCGAAACCTTTAATATGTAACCAATTCCTTTAAAATGTAAATTAACTTTTCTGTGTATGTAAAAACTTCAAATCTCTTTTATTGTAAAGCGGGGATAGAGAGTGCTCCACCCTCTTGAACTCCCCTTCATTTTGAAATTGAGGTGATTACGTTTTCATAACCGTTTCTTCTCTTCCTTATGGATTAAAGTTTTCTCATATGTGTCACCTCCCTAGCGTGGGATTAGTCCCTGTATATCGGCCTAGAGCCACCTAGGTTTTAAGAAGTGTCATGTAGGAGTGCAAGCTACGCCTCCAGTCAATTTGTTGTTTTTTGGCCATTTAATTAACCCAAAGTTTTATTTTCTTCATGTGAAGGCCCTGTAGGTTGGGTACAAGATACCCCTGTTTCACGGCATGTGTGCCTTGAGGGCAGTTAGAAGTGAAGTTTGTTGTGGCATTTGATAGGCTTGTAAACTTAAGAGCGGGACTGCTGTTTCCAAATTTGATCTCTGCGTGCCTCTAGGAGGCTTGACGTTCTAATTAGGGACAATTGCTCCTTGGTGTAAAGGGGTTTTCTGCCCTTTGGTTGTGAGCTGAGGGCTCAAGGAATGTAAAACGGGGCTCGATGCCCCAAAACTTGTAACGACTGTAATCTATGATTTCTTAATTTGTTGATTTGCTACTTGGTACCTGTTACACTTTTGTTATTTGTTGTCATTTGTTGATTTTGAAAAGAAAATATAACCTTTGTTAAAGTTTTAAATTAACTTTAATTTGGTAGTTGAGACCTATTCCAACCCGCACCTTCTTTCACCTCTAACTACCACGGATATCTCCGTAACAATTGGTAGCAGAGCGTGGTTGAATGGTTCTCAATTTAGCCCCTTTTGACGGCTAAATATTGCTCTTGTTTGAACTCTAACAATTTTCTCAGTCGCTGGTTTTTTTATTTTTTCTAAATTTGTAAAGTTCGGTCATCATGCCCGGCCCTCGCGATGTCCTCCATCCCGGCTATTTGCGCAAGGAGGAACTGATCTATGAATTAACGATTAGAAATGTGCAATCTGGAGGCACGGTTGCAGTAGATTCCAATAAGCTTAAAGAGTCCCTTGATTTGCCTATTTCCATCCCCACTTTGGGAGAGAAAGAGATTGACGATGCTCTGTCCACGATCACTGACAATACTACTAAGGTAGCATCTGTAGTTAGTTTTTTTGAAGTAAGTGATCCATCTCCTGATAAACTCTAAAGAGTACAGGCCAGATTGTACCACTTTTATAATAGGGTATGTGATCTATTGTCCCTGAAGTTAAATGACCTTCAGGGTAAGGAAGCTAGTGCTGTTGCCGAAAACTTGTCTAAAATGTCTAGTAAAGTTAGCCATTTGTTATCTAGATCTGCTATTCCGAAAATCGACCAGCCTATGGTAGTAAATATCGTAAGTGGGGAGGATTCCTCTAAAGAGGAAGGAGATAGTACTGCGGATTCTACCCAAAGAACATCTGCCCCATTAGAAACTGAGTCCGACCGTCGCACGTCCATTCCACCCTTCGTGTTAAATAATGCACCTTCTGAATCTGCTTCTCCGCCACTTAGGCCCCTTCCTACTATGTCACCGGGTTTCAGCAGTTTGCCCCATCCTTTAGCAATGTTGCTCAGAGGTATTTCTAAGTTTTCTGTTAACTCTACCAGTGACGTAATTTCATTCTTAAAGTTTTTAGTTGAGTTTCAGGATCATGCCCTGGTAGTGAAGATACGGTACCGGTATACTATATTAGATAGTATCTTGCCAGTTATATTCGTGTTTTTCTTCGTGTACGGCAATCCTTTCGATACTTAAGCATTTAACCAAACGCAGTGTAGTGTAGATACATTGTAGTATAAATACAGTACATTTAGATAGTGCCGTATCTTGCCTGCTATATTCGTGTGTTATTTTTCGTGTGTATCTATTAGACCGTAATACTAATAATAATTTGTCTAAGCATTTAGCTTCGTTGGTAATCTTTGAGTACAGTAGTTCTTGCAAATTTCATTTCTGTTGTGCTTAGTTTAGTGACATACGGTACGGTACCGGTATCGTAATTAGGACACGTCTGAAAGTAGTTTAAAATTACTGTAGTGTACTGTACAGTAGTATACGAGTACCTAATATCCTATTAGAATTTAGTGTGATTATTTTATTATTGTAAAAAGTACTGATGTAGTAGAGGTATCCGCAGAAACTCTTGCTAAAATACTGTTGTTGTAATTAGAATAGGCTTAATTGCAGTTTGGAATTGTGTAGTTCTTGTGTAGGCTATTATTTTCGATATTCAGTAATTAACAGCAGTTTTTATCCTGTCAGGGGTTGTAGGATAAAAAAATAGAGCACGACTAAGTAGTATTGTAGTGTAGTCGTATAGGCCTATTAATTACCTTATTGTTGTGTACTAACCCAGACAATATATCCCTCCGTTCATTTAATTTTTGCAAATAAGTAATTTTTGTTTTTAATTTAATTCCCCCCCCCCCCCGTAAAGAATGGCTAAGGAGTGCGAGTGTACTTACTGTGGGTGTGGTGATGCATTGAGGGGTATGAGGGAGGAGTTGGAAAGTTTGAGGGAGATAATTAGGATTCTCACAGAAGACAGGAAGGAAGATAGGACTTCCTCAAACAATGTACAGGTTACAGTAGGTGTACAAGAGGGAGGGGAAGGAAAGGGAGGAGTTGTAGAAGACAGGTGGTCTAATGTTCTAAGGGGAAGGAGATTGCAGGCTAAGGGCTCTATTCAGGATCAGAATTCAGGACAGGTGTCTGTGCGAAATCGGTACGAGTCACTCCAGGTAGAACAACAGAGGGAAGATGAGGGACAGGGCACTGTTGCTGAGATGTGGGGAAGTAGGAGGAAGGGAAAAGTAGGAAAGGAAAATGTAGAGTAGAGGATAGGAAAAGACAGGTGGAACAGGGTCATGGGAAGGATAAAAGGGAGGAGGAAGTAGCTTCTGCAGCTATCAGGAAAGATAGGGCTGACCAGGAGGGGAGGGGATCAGATGAGGTGGGGAGGGTTGAGGCTCTGGTCATGGGAGATTCCATCGTTAGACACGTGGGGAAAGTGTGTGGAGGAAAGGGTACCAGGGTAGAGTGTTATCCAGGAATTAGGTTGAGGCAGATGTTGAGGAAAGTAGAAGAGAGGGAGGAGGGGAAGGAGAAGGTAGTAGTGTTTCATTTGGTACCAACAACGTAAGGCAAGCTTATATAAGTACCAACATAGTTGGAGATGTGTGGGATCTGGTAAATGCAGCACGGGTGAAGTTTAAGAAAGCGGAGATTGTTATTAGTGGAATACTGTGTAGGAGGGATACTGACTGGAGGGTTATTGGGGATTTAAATGAGACTATGGAGTGGGTGTGTGGGAAACTGGGAGTGAAATTTCTAGATCCTAATGGGTGGGTAGGAGATAGCGATCTGCACTCAGATGGCCTTCATTTAAACTGCAGTGGTATGTATAAGTTAGGAAATTTGTTTGGAAGGGTAATAGGGAGGTACATTCAGGGAAACGGGATGGCCTAGGGAGCGGTGATAAGGGAACAGGGAACTGGAAATCAAGTAGGGATGACATAAAATTGTTAGTGTTGAACTGTAGAAGTATTGTAAGGAAAGAAATAGAATTAAGTAATTTAATAGATATATATTTACCAGATATTGTAATAGGAGTTGAATCATGGCTGAGAAATGATATAATGGATGCAGAAATTTTCTCACGGCACTGGAGTGTGTATCGTAGAGATAGGATAGGAAGGGTGGGAGGGGGAGTGTTCATTCTGGTGAAAGAAGAATTTGTAAGCTACGAAAAAGTTAAAGATGAGACACATGAAATTCTAGGTGTAAGGCTCATTTCTAAAGATAATAGGAAACTTGATATATTTGGAGTGTACAGATCGGGAAAGGGTAGCACTGATGCGGATTCGGAATTATTTGATAGGATAGTCAGCTATGTGGGAAACGACATGGAAAGAAATGTGATTGTAGCGGGAGATCTGAATTTGCCAGATGTCAATTGGGAAGGAAATGCGAACGACAGGAAGCATGACCAACAAATGGCAAAGAAGTTAATATGGGAAGGACAGCTGATTCAGAAAGTGATGTAACCAACCAGAGGGAAAAATATCCTGGATGTCGTGCTGATAAAACAAGATGAGCTCTATAGGGAAACTGAAGTAATAGATGGTATTAGTGATCATGAAACTGTTTTTGTGGTAGTTAAAAATAAATGTGATAGAAAGGGAGGTCTTAAAAGTAGAACAGTTAGGCAGTACCATATGGCTGATAAAGCAGGCATGAGGCAGTTTCTAAAAAGTAACTATGATCGGTGGAAAACGGTAAATAAAAATGTAAACAGACTCTGGGATGGGTTTAAAGAAATTGTTGAGAAATGCGAAAACAGGTTTGTACCATTAAGGGTGGTAAGGAATTGTAAAGACCCACCTTATTATAATAGAGAAATAAAGAGACTAAGAAGGAGGTGCAGACTGGAAAGAAATAGAGTTAGAAATGGCTGTGGAAGTAAGGAGAAATTGAAGGAACTTACTAGAAAATTGAATCAAGCAAAGAAGGCAGCTAAGGATAACATGGCAAGCATAATTGGCAGTCATACGAATTTTAGTGAAAAATGGAAGGGTATGTATAGGTATTTTAAGGCAGAAACAGGTTCCAAGAAGGACATTCCAGGAATAATTAATGAACAAGGGGAGTGTGATTGAGAGGATCTTCAAAAGGCAGAAGTATTCAGTCAGCAGTATGTAGAGATTGTTGGTTACAAGGATAATGTCCAGATAGAGGAGGAGACTAAGGCCAAAGAAGTAATAAAATTTACATATGATAACAATGACATTTACAATAAGATACAAAAGTTGAAAACTAGAAAAGCGGCTGGAATTGATCAGATTTCTGGGGATATACTAAAGACAATGGGTTGGGATATAGTACCATATCTGAAGGACTTATTTGATTATTGTTTGGTCGAAGGTGCTATACCAGATCAATGGAGAGTTGCTATAGTATCCCCTGTGTATAAAGGAAAGGATGATAGACATAAAGCTGAAAATTACAGGCCAGTAAGTTTGACATGCATTGTATGTAAACTTTGGGAATGCATTCTTTCTGATTATAGTAGACATGTTTGTGAAATTAATAACTGGTTTGATAGAAGGCAATTCGGTTTTAAGAAATGTTATTCCACTGAAGCACAACTAGTAGGATTCCAGCAAGATATAGCAGATATCTTGGATTCTGGAGGTCAAATGGACTGTATCGCGATTGATCTGTCTAAAGCATTTGATAGGGTGGATCATGGGAGACTACTGGCAAAAATGAGTGCAATTGGACTAGACAAAAGAGTGACTGAATGGGTTGGTGAATTTCTAGAAAATAGATCTCAGAGAATTAGAGTAGGTGAAGCTTTATCTGACCCTGTAATAATTAAGAGGGGAATTCCTCAAGGCAGTGTTATCGGACCTTTATGTTTTCTTATATATATAAATGATATGAGTAAAGGAGTGGAATCAGAGGTAAGACTTTTTGCGGATGATATTATTCTCTATAGAGTGATAAATAAATTACAAGATTGTGAGCAACTGCAACGTGACCTCGAAAATGTTGTGAGATGGACAGGAGGCAATGTTATGTTGATAAACGGGGTTAAAAGTCAGGTTGCGAGTTTCACAAATAGGAACAGTCCTCTCAGTTTTAATTACTGCGTTGATGGGGTGAAAGTTCCTTTTGGGGATCATTGTAAGTATCAAGGTGTTAATATAAGGAAAGATCTTCATTGGGGTAATCACATAAATGGGATTGTAAATAAAGGGTACAGATCTCTGCACATGGTTATGAGGGTGTTTATGGGTTGTAGTAAGGATGTAAAGGAGAGGGCATATAAGTCTCTGGTAAGACCCCAACTAGAGTATGGTTCCAGTGTATGGGACCCTCACCAGGATTACCTGATTCAAGAACTGGAAAAAATCCAAAGAAAAGCAGCTCGATTTGTTCTGGGTGATTTCCGACAAAAGAGTAGCGTTACAAAAATGTTGCAATGTTTGGGTTGGGAAGAATTGAGAGAAAGAAGAAGAGCTGCTCGACTAAGTGGTATGTTCCGAGCTGTCAGCGGAGAGATGGCGTGGAATGACATTAGTAGACGAATAGGTTTGAATGGCGTTTATAAAAGTAGGAAAGATCACGATATGAAGATAAAGTTAGAATTCAAGAGGACAAACTGGGGCAAATATTCATTTATAGGAAGGGGAGTTAGGGATTGGAATAACTTACCAAGGGAGATGTTCAATAAATTTCCAATTTCTTTGAAATCATTTAGGAAAAGGCTAGGAAAGCAACAGATAGGGAATCTGCCACCTGGGCGACTGCCCTAAATGCAGATCAGTATTGACTGTATTGTATTGTATTGTATTTTTTCTTTTTCTCCGTGTCAAATTTTGCAGATCATTTATCCCTATGCAATTGGTGTTCTATCAGACAAAATAGTTAGAGCAATCGCTGAACAGTCATCCATAGAAGACTTCCATGCCCATGTGTAGGCAAATTTTATCCCCGCTCGAGCTAGGTCATCGCTCATTCAAAAGTACTACTACCGAGTACAACGGTTGGATGAAAATTTGGCAGACTTCATCCAAGACATTAAGTTCTACATTAGGGTATTTGCTCTACATTTCCCTGAAGATCAAATCGTTCAAGCCATTGTGGAAGGAATTTCACCACCTTACAGATCATATTTGTGTTTTGCGTCGCGTCCGCAAACTTTTGCCGAGTTAGAGGCTATGGCTGTCTCAGCCGAAGGAGTTAGATACGCCGATACCTTGCGTGTAGCGAAAGAACCCCCTCCATCCTCTGGTAGTTTTCGGCCTCCACCTCGCCGACCCGTCACACCCCGTAAATATTACGCTTGCGGGTCGCCTGACCATCTTCGCAATAAATGTCCATTGAATAAGTCTAGTGGGACAAGGAATGGAGCAGGGTCATCTCAAGGCTGTTTTAAATGCGGCGCGTTTTCCCATATCGCTAAGAATTGCCCAAATTCGAATAGCACCCCCTCCTGCTCAACTCCTGGTGCAACTTCCACCAATGCCAATAATAACAAGTGACTAATGGCTTCGGCTGAGTCAACTAACTCTTCTTTCCGAGGCTCAGCCCCAAGTAAAATTGCCGAATTCCGAAGGAAAACTCAGTCTTCAAATTTATCTTTTGAAGGACCCAAAGAATGTCTTAGGATCGCGGCGGATACCCCCGCACCTGTTCCATTTCTCAAAATTGAATTGAATAATGAGCCCGTAACTGCTCTTTTAGATTCAGGCAGTGTTTGTTCAATTATTTCGGCTGAATGGTATTCCAAATTAAAATCTATTTGTAAACCTGATTTTTGTTCGTCTTCGGTTCAATATGTTTCGGCCACCTCATCTCCATTAGATATTTTAGGTTTTCTGTATGCCAAAATTCGTATATCTAAATTCACTTGGAAAATAAAACTGTTTGTGGCCAAGCACTTTGTCTTGCCCCATTATATTGGGAGCTGATTTCATGTCTCACACCGGTCTAGTGCTCGACCTTCAGAGCAAGTCGTGCACGTTCAAATTTGCTTCGAATTGTAAAATCCCCTTATTGAAATGTAGTTCTGTGTCCTGTTCATCTGTTTCGCCTGCCCAGGATGAGATGTTGTTAGATCTTAGACATCTACCTGAGGAGCAGGCTGATAGTATTCGTAAGTTGTGTCAGTCGTTTCCAGAGGTGTTCTCTGATACTCTTGGTGTTACTGACCTTATTGAATACAAGATTGAGGTTACGGACTCGATTCCTGTCCGTTTTCCACCTTATAGGCTGTCTCCTCCTGAAATGAAAGCTTTGAAGGAAATCATAGATCAGATGTTGAAGGATGGTATTATTCGGCCCTCTAAGTCGGCGTATTCTTCGCCTATTTTTCTAGTCCCGAAACCCCAAGGTGGCTTCAGGCCTGTGATTGATTATAGGGCTCTCAATCGGAAGGTGGTGTTACAATCTGTGCCCCTTCCTGACCTTCATTCTTGCTTCTCCTGGTTTCGTAAAGCTAAGTTCTTTACCATCTTGGACCTCAACCAGGCTTGTAACCAGATACCGTTAGCAGAGGAATCCAAACACCTGACAGCGTTTGCCACGGATTGGAATTTGTATGAATACAGCCGCGTGCCTTTTGGGCTCCCCTCGGGAGCGGCTCTGCTTACAAGACTGCTAGACAGGGTCTTCTCCGACATCAAATTTGAGTACTTGTATCATTATCTGGATGATGTCGTCGTATTTTCTGAGACATTTGAGGAACACCTTGATCATATGAAACAGGTCCTAAGCCGCCTTCGTAAGGCAGGGTTAACGGTGAAGTTGTCCAAAGTTGCATTCGCTAAGCCCTCCATGTCGTTTCTAGGTCATATTGTGTCGCCCGATGGTGTCGCTGTAGATCATTCTAGAACACAGGCCATCCGTGACTTCAAACCTCCCAAAGACATCAAAGGTATTGCCAGGTTCATTGGTATGGTGAATTTCTTCAGGAAATTTATTCCAAATTTCGCCAATAGAGCGGCGCCCTTGAAACTACGTAGGAAAGGCGTCAAATTTGAGTGGGGACCTTCTCAACAAGCCGCTTTTGAAGATCTCAAATTAGCTCTGTGTAATGCCCCTGTTCTCGCCATGCCTGATTTCTCGAAGAAATTCATCATCCAAACCGACGCGTCGTCGTCGGCAGTGGCTGCGGTCCTTCTTCAAGAGACCGAACTAGGGAGGCGACCCATCGCCTATGCATCTAGGACTCTTTCGGCTCAAGAAGCCAAGTATTCCATCTATGAACTTGAGGGTTTGGCTGTCTTGTTTGCGCTAGAAAAGTTCTGCCTTTATCTGGAACATGTCAAGTTCGGCTTGGAGACTGATAACCAAGCCTTAAGTTGGGTCTTAGCTAGGCCGCGTCGTACGGGTCGTATAGCCCGCTGGGCCATCAGGATTTCTGCCTTCCAGTTTAATGTTAGGCATATCAGAGGTACTGCAAATGTTGTGGCAGACGGACTAAGCCGTATGTTTACCAATGATGTAGAGACCCATGAACTGGTTGATAGTTCTTCACCTCCCGAGTCCATACTACCCGAGGTCAATGTCATTCTAACAGATGCTACCATGCTCTTTAGGGATATTGAGAAATATCAACGCGAAGATCCGACGCTGGCCCCTATCATGGAAACCCTTTCTTCTGGAAAACATGTTGTCCCTTATGTGCTGAGGAATGGTGTTTTATGTTGCCCGTCGAGGCATGATAATAAGATGAAGGTGGTAGTTCCAGCCGTTCTTGTGCCCATGATCTTCAAGTACTATCATGGGACCCCATTAGGGGGGCATTTAGGTATCTTCAAAACCCGTGAAAAGATCCGGGAGATGTTCATTTGGAAAGGTATGGACGGTGAAATTCGTGAACTAGTTAAAGCTTGTAAATCTTGCTTGCTTAGTAAACCCACCATGTCCACCAAGGTAGGCCTATTGTCTTCTCATCAAGCATCGAGCCCAATGGAACTTCTGTATATCGACTACGTCGGACCCCTCCCCCAGTCAAAGGGGAATGCCAACAAGTTCATCCTTGTGTGTGTAAATGGCTTCACTAGATTGTCATGGTTATTTCCGACTAAGCTGGCTACCGCTCATTCCACCATTTCCTCTTTAAATTCTATCTATGCCTCTTTTGGTCCTTGTCAATATATCGTGTCCGACAACGCTAAAGCTTTCACTTCGAATCTTTTCCGTAAATTTGGTTTTGATCTATCTATCTCTCATGTAACAACTTCTACTTACTATCCTCAACCATCTCTGGCTGAACGGGTCAATCGTAATCTGAGGTCGGCGCTGATTGCATATCATCATGAAGATCATTCTAGGTGGGACATGTCACTGCATTGGTTAGCTTTTGCTTTGAATTCGGCGGTTCATGAATCTCATAAATTTACTCCAGCTTCTTTGATGTTCAAGTTTGTTCCCAACACGCCGCTTTCTAACCTTTGGTCTCTTAGTGATATTCTACCTGAGACAATAGATCCTAATAACATTAAAGATCTTTGGAAGAAGGCCAAGGCCAATCTTAAAATTTCTCATGAAAAGGTTAGGGAAAAATATGATCGTGGACGGAGACCCACCCATTTGAAGGTAGGCGATAGGTTGTGGTCAAGAATTTTGTTCCCGCGGGAAAGCTCGCCCGCAGATTTCATGGGCCGTGCATAATTTTAGATTTCCTTACCCCGGTGACGTTGTTACTAAGCAATCCAGCCACCGAGAGGATATTTAGGGTTCACCTGTCGCAGGTGAAACCTGTGTAATTTCCGGGCTAACCTTGTCTTTATAATGTTGTAAGAATTCTGAAGGTTATATATTTTGGGTTTCATTTTAAGGCCTTCTGCCCCTTATACTTTTTTCATTTAGTTGAATCTGCCTCGTATCAATGTTGTAAAACCCCCTCCAAGGGTACTCTACTGTCCTCTCCATACGGCCATTACCACGCTCCCGTCTCCTGCTAAACCACACCAGTGGCTAATTAAAATGAAATAAAAACTTCCACGCCGCTGGCCCCTCAACCTCACCACAAAGACTGTACCCTAAAAACATTTCTGTCCAACAAAATTCTGCCGCCGAGATCTTACTGTTTCAGTGCCCCCGCAGCCGTGCGGCGCCGTACCGCCACTGAGGTGGGGTACGGGCCCACTCCACTCCGGCGAGATCAACCTGGATACGGCGCGCCGGAGCCCTCCTTCCGGCCAAGGCTGATGTGTGGCGCTTCACCCGCAAGCTAATTGTGGACAAAACAAACTTCACATCTGCGGCGTGCAGCACGACTACCCCTCTCATAGTGCGGGAGAGCGGTATCTCAGGGTACTTTAGGGGTCCGAGCGGCCTCCTCTGGACATGGGCAGCGGCGGCAGGTAATCAGCAACTATGTACCCCTTCTGCTACATGGACTCTCTATTCGGCAATTAAATACTCCTTCAAATCAACATTTGGTGGACTTAGAAAATTTTTCCTTTCAAGAAATAAAGTTTTTTTTCTGAATTCAACTACTACAAACATAGAGACCTTTCATCAAAATCTACTACAAATGGTTTAAAACTGCACTTAATCTCGTCGCACCTACCTATATCAAACAACGTCTGAGACCTCGAGCTACTAAAAAGTTATATTTTTCTCTTCTAAATTCTTCAACTCATCAGCAAAACTTGGACCTTTAAAAAAAAATACAAATTTGTTGTTTTCTTCTGTGTCACCCCTTGGAAGAACTTGGGGGGGGGGGGAGGTCTGTACCGGGCGGTACACCTCCACGGCGCTAATTCAAATATTGCGCCAGTTGAAACTCCTCTACAGGAGAAAGTCCGAACTTTAACAAACTGAATTAACTCAACGGTTTCTCGGAAGATGTCACTACTGTAAATTTGGTAATTTGGAAGTGTTCTGAACTGTGTCTATTTTGATTTGTGTTTGTTTGCTCCGTATCAAGAAGTTTGAACATTCTCTAACACATGTCGCTACCCAAAACTATGGTAACATACTCTGGTGCAATGGATGAACTTTCTTGAAGAAATATTGTATTCCTAAGTTTTATTTTTACTAAATTTTGTTCTGTGGTTTGTGGGTTGGCAATATAAATCCTTTCCTTCCGCTAGTTTTGAAATTAGCCAATCATAAATTTCTGTAATTAATTTCCCACCAATAAGGTGTTTCTTCATCGTCTTGTGTATTAGTTTTTGCTGGTAGCCAATAAAAGTTTGTGGGCGGGTTGTTATCATTCATGAAAGGTCTCGAATGTTCCACGAGGGTATATAAACTGCTGATTTTCTTGTCTCGGGGCCACTTCAGTAACATCTCTCTTAGTGTGTGAATATGTAGCAGGGGGCGGGAAGCGCCTCTTTCTTCAAGCAGCAGTTCATCTACAAGGTAATGGCCTGTTAACATCTTCATTTCTTGCTAGCTCAGCAGTTTACTCTCGGGGAGGGTTCGAAACCTTTAATATGTAACCAATTCCTTTAAAATGTAAATTAACTTTTCTGTGTATGTAAAAACTTCAAATCTCTTTTATTGTAAAGCGGGGATAGAGAGTGCTCCACCCTCTCGAACTCCCCTTCATTTTGAAATTGAGGTGATTACGTTTTCATAACCGTTCCTTCTCTTCCTTATGCATTAAAGTTTTCTCATACGTGTCACCTCCCTAGCGTGGGATTAGTCCCTGTATATCGGCCTAGAGCCACCTAGGTTTTAAGAAGTGTCATGTAGGAGTGCAAGTTACGCCTCCAGTCAATTTGGTTTTTTTGGGCCATTTAATTAACCCAAAGTTTTATTTTCTTCATGTGAAGGCCCTGTAGGTTGGGTACAAGATACCCCTGTTTCACGGCATGTGTGCCTTGAGGGCAGTTAGAAGTGAAGTTTGTTGTGGCATTTGATAGGCTTGTAAACTTAAGAGCGGGACTGCTGTTTCCAAATTTGATCTCTGCGTGCCTCTAGGAGGTTTGACATTCTAATTAGGGGCAATTGCTCCTTGGTGTAAAGGGGTTTTATGCCCTTTGGTTGTGAGCTGAGGGCTCAAGGAATGTAAAACGGGGCTCGATGCCCCAAAACTTGTAACGACTGTAATCTATGATTTCTTAATTTGTTGATTTGCTACTTGGTACCTGTTACACTTTTGTTATTTGTTGTCATTTGTTGATTTTGAAAAGAAAATATAACCTTTGTTAAAGTTTTAAATTTACTTTAATTTGGTAGTTGAGACCTATTCCAACCCGCACCTTCTTTCACCTCTAACTACCACGGATATCTCCGTAACAATAATAATAATAATAATAATAATAATAATAATAATAATAATAATAATAATAATTGAACCATGAGTTAAGCATCTCCAGCTATTTAAAATGTCCACCCACTCTACTGTGGTGTACCATACTTCTAATGAGGGAACTATCTGCTCATTTATTTCGGACTTAAACTGACAGAGACCCTTACTCCTTGAAATGTTGGAAGTTCAGAAAACAGGGGTCGCTACTGCTGGGAAGAGTTTGGACTTCAGCAAACAGAGGGCACCTCTGTTGTTTGGAAACTCTATTATATGAAGGAATTACTTGGTGTAAACAGTATTTATTGTGTGTTTCCACTACTGCTAGTAAGTGACATCATTTTCTGTTGCCTCTTTCCCGGTAAGCTGTTGACCAATCAACACCTTTGTTCCCCTTTCTCTCTGGTATGTTCTGCCTGAGTGCTATTTAACGGGTGATTTTTGCTCATATCCTTGTCTTGTGAAGCGCCAGTATTACTTGAGTGGTGCTTCGGAGAAGAACTTTCCCCTGGAAAAGGGGCTGATGAAGGGGGGTATGGCTAAAACTGTAAATGGAGTGAGAAGGTAGAGAAAATACCTGTTATGTAGTTGTGGTGTAATTTGGGAAGATTACTATGACCCCTTTTATAACTGTCAATTTACATCCTAATTTAATTTTATATGTAGAATCTTTCCAGTTAACTTTAACTTAAATGCAGGCTTCCCTCATCCAGCTTTGGCCACCACGTGTCCCTCTGATAAGCTCTGTAAAATATAAGGAAGCACGAGTGAGGTACCTTCGTTAACTACCTCTCAAGTAGAATGGATTAGCCACTTTGAGGAGTGCTTGTTTAAGCCTCCACTCATTTTTGTTTTCTGTTTGGAATTAACACTTTTTCCTCTTCTCCATTTTGTGGCAAAGTAGTATGGACCTTCTGCTCCTGCTTACTTGGATCTTTTGATCCACCTTTCCTATATTTTCACCTACAAATAACGAGTGTACTTGCTTTTAGACAATGGTTTGTTACCCCTTTTGGTAGTATGAACTTCTAGGTCAAGTGGACAACTGAATAGGTGTCCGGCCCTTGTCATGATGCGAGGAGCTACATCTTCTTTACTTAAAGGCTTCTAGTATGGCCTAATCTTAACTATGTATAATCTTGTAATGGTCAAGATGAGCAGATTTTATAAAAATTAAGTAGCTCATCTTTTCATGTGTTTGCTCACAGCTTCACCCATATACGGTGGTCGATGGCTCTGATATTTGTACCTGTGAGTTATTACCTCTACCTGAGCTGTTTTGGTATAATACTTTAAGAGCCGCTGAGATCTTCTTTGAGTATACAGTTATTCTGTGTTTCATTAAATATATGGTTGCCTGGGACCTTAGCTCAACTGCTATTGTCATTAACCAGGTTAAATTGTTGTGTATGTTGTATGTTGGTTATTCAGCCCAAAGGTTGGTTTGAACCTCCACAGCCTCACTGACAGCTGTGATAGACAGCCTAGGTGTTACCGAAGAGGCATCCTAGGGAAATGAGGAGTGAGGCAGTTTCCCGTTTCTTTCCTCACTGGGCCAGATGTTGCTATTACATTTCAGTCTGCCAAGCCCACTGAAAAGCATGCACCAACCAACCCTGTGAGCAATATTTTCACACCATTGGTAACGGACTGGCTGCATAAGTAATGATATTACTAGCATCGCTCGTACCTCGGTCACTTTCATATTGTCAAAGCCAAGGGTGAGACTGAGGTAGGTCAACGAAAGTAAAAATTTATTCCAGCCCATACCAGAAGACATAGTGCACTGTTAACACTACATCTTGCCAGCAAAGGCATGTTAAATTGGTATCAGCTGAAAAAAAGAAAGAAAATGTAAACTTTTCCAAATTGTAACTTGATTTTATGAACTTATGTTTTGCTCTGTCTACACATTCAACCCTCGCCCTTCTTTCCCTCTGTATGTCGTGGAAACATTTGGTAACAATTATAATAATTGCTTCTAACTGAATCACACTGATGAACAACCTCCTTAGACATTAATTGGCAGTACATATTTAGACATCTTCGGATAATGCAACATTCATCCAAGTTCAAAAATTTTACTTTCTTAACTGATGTTGCTATATAAACTGTACAGCCAGAAGTAGACATTAGTATTGTTTTATGAATTTGCAACTGTGTGACTTCGATATCCCAAGTTTCTAGAATGGAATAAAAGCATAGTTTAATTGATTTAGGCATGAATAAGAAGTTTATGGAACTTCGCATCACATTATAGGTAGAGCCCTGCATGGATGCGGATATCCGCGAATGCAAGCTGTATGGCAGTGCGAATAATTTTGTGGATAATTTCTAAATAATTAATTTTATTGATTTTCACTCAGCTATGCTCTTATTTTTACTTGTGCTTAGGTCGCCTTTGACATTGGAATGGGAGAATGGTGATATATGAAGATCCATGACACCATAAAGCTGTTAATGTGACCTAAGCTAACTGGCTCCTACCCGCAGTTAATGGAAAGAACGAACAAAGGTCAATACGGTACGTCGATAGTTGTCGCAAGAGAAAATCCCTCATAAAACTGTAACTGTAGGTGGTTCTGGTGCCAGGTACCAGGCCTATTGCATTGTGTTTCAATACCTTGGGTGTAATATACTGTAGTTAAATATTTACAATATCCACGGATAGCCATTCGCGGACGCGGGTAGGCTAACCATTTGCGGATGCGGATAACCATTCGCGGGTGCGGATAGAGGAAGTGCAGAGCGGATGCGGGTAGTATTTTGTATATCCGTGCAGGGCTCTAATTATAGGCTACTATGAATTACATCATATCTTAGTTCCATATATTCTTCATTTTCAGCAACAGCAACTGTAGCCTCTAGTGATCCATCAGATATACCGGGTGGTACAGCTGCCCCTATTCACGCAGTTTTATGCAACCCGCAGATTATAGTCGAACCTAAAAATATTGACCTTCACTACTCACTACAATGTCTACTCTTACAACGCTTTCCATAATTCGTTTATTCGTGTCAAGCAAATCAGCATTAATGATAAAATACCGATTGATGGTAAAGAATTGTGAAAATTATGTGTCGCAGAAACGTCCTGTACAGAGAATATTATTGGTGAATGACTAGAAGTAGCAGCAACACAACAGCGCTAAACAGCAACCCGTGATAGCCGAGCTTGCTGAAAGTTAGAGGAGAGTACCGGTGTTCGTTAGTAGGCGGTTCGAGTTCTGTGTACGACGAATATTTTTATTGCGTTGTTGATGTTCGTGAGAGTCGTGTTGTTGACGACAAATCTAAATCATGATCAGTTCTCATATTGCAGGTACTCAGCTATGTTTGTTTTTTAAGGAGCTCTTAAAAGAGCTATTTGCAATAAAGTGAGATTGTACCGACAGCGGTGCGATGGGCTTATGCATGGTCATTCGATTAATGAAGCAAATGTTCAAAATGACCACCTGCTTCGTTAATGCACATTTGAGCACGGTGGAGGAGAGACATTCTTGCTTGCTGCAACATATGTGGTGGAATCTGCCTGCAGGCTACCGTGATGAGCCGCCGTAAATGATTCGGGCTCTCAGGCTCCTGCTCACAGACTCTTTCCTTTAAATAACCCCAGAGGAAAAAGTCGAGTGGAGTAAGGTCAGGTGATCTAGCCGGCCATGTGACCGGACCCCCTCGTCCAATCCATCGTCCAGGATATGTCCTATGCAAGTGGTTCCGTACTGCCAACGACCAGTGTGGGGGAGCTCCATCCTGCTGGAACCACATCCGTAACCGTGTCATAAGGGGCACATCCTCCAATAAGAGTGGGAGGTACTCACGAAGAAACTCTAGATAGCGTCGTCCCGTGAGGTTTCCTTCGAAGAAATATGGTCCAATTATCTTGTCACCTAGTATCCCGCACCACACGTTGACGCCCCATTGTACCTGAAATCGAGCTCCCCTGATCCAGTGAGGATTTTCAACGCTCCAGTAATGGAAGTTGTGACGATTAACAGTTCCGTTGTTGTGAAATCTGGATTCATCACTAAAGAGAATGTCCATTAAGAAATTCGCATCAGCTTCAACTCTTTGTAATATCCATTGCGAAAATTCTATCCGTTTTGGAAAGTCATCTCCGTGAAGTTCCTGGTGCAGTTGTTGATGGAAAGGGTGGAATTTATGGCGGTGCAATATTCGCAGTACAGATACATGACTGATGTTCAGTTCATTTCCTACGGCCCGTGAGCTTGTGTGTGGGTTGTATGCAATTGCATTTTGAACAGCTTCGTCGTTATTTCCAGACGTCACTGGATCATCCCGAACGGGGGGTAATGTATGAAATGACCCCGTTGCACGCAACCGTCTTTCAACACGTCGAAATGTATCTGCAGTTGGCACCCTTCGTCCAGGAAATCGTTCTTGATACAAGCGTCTGGCTTCCCGTGCATTTTGCCTTGCTTCTCCATAAATTAGTACCATATTCACATAATCATCCCGTGAATACATAATGTTTGCTTTCGTGCTAACCGTACAGTACGTGCTCACACGTTGCTGCTAGGATTACGATATGCTGTTTCATGTGCCCTACGTATGAAGTGTAGACCGCTGTTAGTTGGTCGTCGAGTCGAACGTGCGCAGTTGCTTGGTTGAATGGGTGGGTCAGAATGTTGACAACACGTGCACTGCGCTTCATTCCCTGTAGTCGTTTGCCATATGGAAGTCGCATGTTATTATTCCTTTCGTATGTATGCTTTCTTTGTAAAGGTGGCAAATTACTTTTGAGACTTAAGAACGTTAAATATTTATTACGAATGGCCTTACAAGTATAATATAAAAATAAAATTGAAAAGCTCGTAACTAGATTCGAACTCTAAATGCCTGCTAACATATCGTATGCTCGCTGCGATTGGTGCCATGTAGCCACTGCAGGCGACAAAGAATTGGTCTCGTAGCTCTGTACTAATGGAATTACCTAGGCTATCGCTTCGATACTGATCGTTGATGTTAAAAGTTCTGAACTCGAATGTGCAAACACCACAGTGAACTAAAGAATCGCGTCTCCCTTACGTCCAGATAGTTGCAACCATTTTCTACGCGTTACTTAGTTGAATGAGTCCAGCGTTATGTTTCAGGTGGTATTCACAATCGGTGCGTATGTGGCGATATTTATGATACCTGTTTATTATAACTTCCGTAGAAGAATATCGGAGACTTCAGAAAGGTCTTCGTAAACGATGCCTAGGCGAATACGAAATGACATTAAAAAATGCATGACTCAAGAATGGTTGGAACCCTTCCTGCTTCAAGTAACCTATCGAGGTACGTCTTCCATACGTAATTCCGCGCAGCTATTTGCAGCGTACAAGCGCCATCCTTGTAACTCTGTATTCACGAGGAGAGCGGAAGTTCCCGCTTCGACAAGTCACTGATGAGTTACAGCCTTATGGTCCCGTTTTATGCCTTTTTTGATCGCTCTAACGGTAGTAATTACATGGCGTAAACTATCACATCTGCTGTACAGCATTTGCGTGCCACAGATTATAAACTACAGTGCAAAACACGTTTCTATCAATTTCGATGTGATGAGACTGTACAAAATGGTGGTGCATTGACATGTCTGGTTGGGTTCGATTCCCACCTCAGCCATCCTGGAAGTGGTTTTCCGTGGTTTCCCACTTCTCCTCCAGGCGAATGCCGGGATGGTACCTAACTTAAGGCCACGGCCGCTTCCTTCCCTCTTCCTTGCTTATCCCCTCCAATCTTCCCATCCCTCCACAAGGCCCCTGTTCAGCATAGCAGGTGAGGCCGCCTGGGCGAGGTACTGGTCATACTCCCCAGTTGTATCCCCCGCCCAAGAGTCTGAAGCTCCAGGACACTGCCCTTGAGGCGGTAGAGGTAGGATCCCTCGCTATGTCCGAGGGAAAAACCGAACCTGGAGGGTAAACAGATGATGATGATGATGATGTTGATTGACATGTCTGTAATTGGTCTTACCCTATCACGTTTTCTATGATACCACGACCGCCATTTCTATCAAAAGAAAATGGCCTCTTGGACCAATCAGGTGCGCAATTCTCTACCGACAGCTATAGGCGTGTTGATGGTTTGTACAGTATAGTAACATTTCGTAAAAATTAGTAGGACACCGCTCTATATAAAATGGTACAGTGTTTTTGAGATGGACCTCACTTACTACCTCTTGTACCATTTTTCCATTGTGCGGAGAAGTCTACATCGGGTTAACTGCACATAACATTGCTGTAAGGTGTTGCGCAAGATGGGACCAAGAGGCATTTACGTCCTAGCTGGTTGCATATATTCGGGAAAAAATAGGGGCAGCTGTACCACCCGGTATAAAGGACTGTAATCATTTCATTATTAGGGCACAGCCGACTCTAGTATAAGACTAGAAAGTTCTAACTTTTTCAGTCACACCAGGGATGACTTAAGCAGTTGTGGAACCCTGAGAAAAACCTGATAAAAATACCTCACTCATGTATATTTTAAGGCTTCAATACAACTACCAGAACACACTGAAGAAAATATACAAGTAGCATAATGACCAACAAAATTAAATGGTAACATTCACAGGTTAACGGAAAAAAACAAAGGAATAAAATTACTTTATTTTCAATGTTTACAATGAATAGTAAAACCTAGTTAGCAGAAATGAAATTTATCAGTACAATGAACCAAATGACCAGGTAAGACAAGATTAGAAATGAAGGAAACAGGAAGGAGGTTGGCATCAAAATACCTGTTACCAGGCTTTTAAGGTAGATGCAAGCTACAATGGTTTGGACATGTAATGAGGATGGACAGAAGGAGAACAGCAATGAATTACTTTGACAGAGAGGTGAGAGGGAACAAATAGGAAGGCCAAGTTACTGATGGATAGACACAGTTAAATTGGAGGAATCTCAAGTGGGAGGACATAGAGGAACAGAAACTACATTCTCACAGGAAGAAGCAGTGAGTGCTTGTACATCAAACCCAGGAAAGTGAAGCTGGAAATGATGATCTATATATTTTTAAAATCTGTATATGACAAACTTTAGCTCCTCTCATTTTGTCTGGAAAATTCCTCAATCACGTCATCAAAACTTTTTTCTCAGCAATGTCATATTAAGTGGAACACATTGCTAAGGAGCTTTTTTTTTTAAAAAAAATTTGCAATTTTCTTCACGTCGCACCGACACAGATAGGTCTTATTGGTGACGATGGCCTTCATTAAGGTACCGTCCCAACATTTGCCTAGTATGAAAATAGGAAACCACGGAAAACCATCTTCAGGGCTGCCGACAGTGGGGTTCGAACCCACTATTTCCCGGATGCAAGCTCACAGCTGCCTGCCCCTAACTGCACGGCCAACTCGCCCGGTTTGCTAAAGCTGGGTTCACACGGTGCGAGTGGACTAGCATGATGCGTGCGCATCTTCTGGCCAGCTACTCGCATGTAATGGGTGTTCACACGACGTTGTACTCGCGTCTGAATTAAGATGGCGGACCTCGTAAGGGAAAGGATATCAGCTGTTGCTGATATGTTAATTGCCGAGTTAGTAAATAATGTTGGAAGAATAAATAGAAAGGAAAATGTAATGTGAGCGCGGGAGTGGATTGCATGACGTAGTGCATTCGGTGCGTGGACACATTTTTACGTGAAGTTCTAGAGGGGGATGAAAACACATTTAAAAATCACTTACGACTCACAACGAAGCAGTTCGATCAACTTTTACAAATGATTAAAGTACAAATACAGAAACGCAACACAAATATGAGAGCGGCTTCAACTGCCCGTCTGAAACTCCAGGTTACACTACGGTACTTGGCGACTTGTGACTGTCTCAGGTCTTTGGAATTTTTATATCGAGTTCCAAAGACTACAATATCCACGTTTGTGTCGGCTGTGTTGGATGCGATCTATGATGTACTGAAAGAATGCATCATAGTGTGTTCGCATGTATCAATTATTAAATGTCAAAGAATATAATACATTGTTAAACATTCACTCAGCCCGGTAATATTGAATGGTTTACAAGGCAGGTATTATATTCTTTGACCCTTTAATAAATGATAGAGGACAACGGAGTAATAAATAAATACCGGTAAATAAATAAATAAATAAATAAATAAATAAATAAATAAATAAATAAATAAATAAATAAATAAATAAATAAATAAATAAATAAATATCATACTCTTACCAAGTTGGTGAAATTGCTTCTCGTATTCATTACTCCATTCAGGAATCTATCAGCGATGTTAAACCATTACATTGTCGGTGAATAAATTTCTTCGGGTGATGTGCCTGACTTCTTGGATTTCTTAATTTGTAATAGTAGTTCTCTGTACGTGCTACGAATGTTTTTAGTTTTTGTTGATTTCTTCGACGCCTACCCCAGGAATATTCATTTTTTCAGCAATCCGTAGCAACGCTGAGTCCCTGGCATCTTTTATTTTATAACTGCGAAACCTAGCATTCCACAACACTTCTTCAGATTCGTATAATTGTACAAGTATTATTGTCTGCGTATCGCTCCACTTCCTTCCTTGCACTGCCTTCAAGCTTTCCGCCATCTTGAATTTGTTACTCGCTTGTAGAAAGTTGGGCACGGTCCGAGTTGACTCGCTTCTCTCAAACTCAGGCAACTGGACTCGCATGAGCTGTTCACATGATGCGAGTGGCGGGCCAAACATGCGCACGCATCATGCGAGTCCACTCGCTCCGAGTCTACTCGCACCGTGTGAACCCAGCTTACGGAGCAGTTCTGGTCTTGATCTATGTCAAACCTCATGTAAGTTTTCATTCAAATAGAATGAGGACAAAATAGTTTTATTTACAACAAAAGCCACGTCTTCATTAACTTCTGATATCGGAATATCTCTGAATATCATCAGATGAAGGTGTAGGCCTAATTGAAATTTCAGCAGACAGCACATGTAATTATCGTGCCTTCTCAGAGTTGACTGTCAACTGAAAATTGCACTCATGCAATACCCGCTTCCCCCACCCTCAACGGCGTGACATCACTCTCTCCCGGCATACATAATCATGTACTTGACGACATGCCCCACACATTGATACACTAAAGTTAGGATGGCCCAGAGACCACATCTGGCCTGCGAAGACATTTTTTTGATCTGCCTACTTACTCTCATGAATTTAAGAATTTTATTTTTATTGCTTAATTTTCAAATGAAATATTTAGTTGTACTGCAGGCAACATTAATAATGTTACGTGTCAGCCCCGTGGTAGCTCCTATAGGTATTTCCAGGAAGGGGCTGGTGACTCAGACGACCTGGAATCTCCCAGCCGGCCTTCCCGAGTATTGTTCTCGGCGGCCGACCTACCTGAGGGTTTCTTTGACATTCAACGGGAATGTTCTGCCTCCAGTGACATGTGAGATGATTCTTCAGATTATGAATCTGGCGAGGATGCAGGTCCACAAATCGATCCTTCGGCATTTGAAGCACTTGAAAGGGCGACTTCGGTAGACGATTATGTTCCGATAGAATAATAGGCTTGTTTACTATATTGGTAAGATTTTAAGTGGAAAAGATGAAAGTGGAGATTTAGAGATTAGCTTTTAAAGGAAAAATAGGGAAGGGAAATTTACTATTCCAGATGTTCTTGATGTAGCTTTTGTTTCTGAAAATGACATTAAAATGATACTGCCAATGCCCAAAATGACAGGAATAACAAAGAGATAGCAGTCTTGTTTTGCATTTCAGGTTGATTTTTCACTAATTGACATTCGTTGATGGTCGTTGAAGAGTGTCTCACTGTTCCCCCGGTTGTGTCTCATTGTACTCCATCGGTGGGGAACAGTGGGACAATGTGAGTGTCTTCAAATATATTATTATTGTAAGTTGTTGATACAGAGTAGGATATTTGTTCTGTAAGGTAACAAAGAGTAATCTTTGAAGAAATGTGTGCCATATTTGAAGTAAATAACTTGATAAGTTTTTTCTTTTGTGATGATCCAAAATAAAAGTGTCTCATTGTTACCCACCCTCCCCTGCTCGTAAATTTCCCAGCACCGGAACGTTCGATTATGTATTATAGCAGACCACAATAACATGATAATGTTACGAAAAAAGAACTCATTCATTCTGATGTTTACTATTGATAAGAGCAAAAATGTACTTTCTTTTTCGTAAATTAGGTTATCATTTACTCATTTTGTGGCCATTTACCTACGCGTTCCGATACGAGTGCACCTCTGGTTGCAGGGCTTTGAAAGTCGTACTAGAAAACAAGTGTGTGCGGTGCCTGTACTTCCCCGCGACGTTGCCGATAAACGATAGCTTAAAGCCTTACGTATTTCAAATGAAAACTCATTATATGTCACTGGTGAATACATTGTACATTGTCTCGCGACCACGTCAAACTACCGATACGCCATACGTCGTACGTATATCGGTATTATTTATATGCTGTACGACATCTCGCAAACGTGACTGTGTTGCGAAATGTCCTATAAGTCATAAAATCGTGCATTCATATGCAACTTAAATTGCAGTTCCATTTACTTTTTAAGCAGATTGATGAAACAATTTAGACGTGCGACGATTATGCGATGAAATTTTAAAATCCGATTTTTGTATTGAAAATAAAGGATGCGACAATTATGTAGTGAAATACGGTGTTAGTTATAACAAAATTCGGGAGGGCGTTGCCCTCGTGTGTTTGTGTTACCAACCTCACACTCGCCGACAACGGGGCCTTCTTTTACCTCGCCAATCACAGAATTACAGTATCCCATTATGATAACATTGTCACTAGACTTCGTATTTTGTAGTAATTAATTACACGAATTACCGGAAATCGAACTCGGGGCTAGTACGCTGTCCATTCAGCCAGACAGCGGGGCGATATTATTATTATTATTATTATTATTATTATTATTATTATTATTATTATTATTATTAAACCACTATGTCGAACCCACTACCCCTCAAAATCACGGTACTTATTTTGGAAACACCTTGTATATTAATTTCTGGTATTAGCAACACAAACATTTTCAATATTACTATGTTATACGCTTTCTCACGTGTGTGCTGCTAGTTTTGGACTTATTTTTGGTGAAACGTTGACAATAATCGAAACTAATTTCCTTTTACTTGTTTCAAAAATGTTAACAACTAAACTTACTAACTGCAAGTTCTTCTATCGTATTTCCATTATTACTTGCTTCTCACTCCATCAACTGCGAGAATCACGAAGTCGATTCTTCCAATTTTGTACTAGAGCCGACAGTGGTCATTGAAATATAGACATCTATCATACCTTCTTGCCTCCGATATCTTGAAACATGTTAATTTTGAGTAGTTTTCTGTGCTTAATGAGAGGAATTTATCACATGTTTAACACACGCAACCTCCAACATTTCGGGCTAGAATTTTCATTGTAGTTTGTATTCCCTGAAAGAGGTTAGATGACCCAGGCCACTCTGCTAACCCTCTCTGTTGACGCCGTCGCACCCCCTACTCCGACGACGCTAACACCGATGGCGGGTGCAGTGGCGGCAGGCGCGGGTCAGTCGGGGTCGTGACGGCAGTCTATCCTCAGCACCACCAGTACGACGGCGAGCGTCAGCGCCGTAAGCGACATCTGTACAGAAGCCAGGACAACCACGTCCTTGGAGGCAGGGTCGGTGAGGGTGCGTATGGCCTGCACGAGGAGAGCGACGTGCAGAGCACACGCTGCACTCCAGAGTACAGCCAGCGGGCCGGCCACCTGCGCAGACGGACCTAGGAACCGCAGTGCCGGTGAGCATGAAGACGGCCGGTAACCGCCGAAGCCGCGACTCGTGTGAATGCTGGCACCTGAAACATCAAGAGGAAACATCAGTCGTGGAGCAGTAGATGGCTTCTGATTTCAAATTAATACAACAAATTAAAAATAAATAATCATATAAATCTCGCGGGTTAGTCGATATTCTGATAGCAAGAAACAGATCGTAAAATGACTAGAAAATTATGGTGAACAGCTCCATGCACTTTGTAATGAAATGACTTGGTTTAGAGACTACGTAATTAAGGCGCTAAAGGTGTGCTCGGCTCACTCTGAATTCAGACTTTACTTGGAAACAATCGTTTTGGAAATTCCAAGGTACTGTATTATCTTTAGTTTCACTTAACGGTAGGCACTCTATGTTACGAATACAAAATAAAGCAATATCTTTTTCCTTGAAAAAAAAAATTAGTATCATTCCAGCCCCAAGGGGACGCTGTCGCATCCCCTACTCCGACGACGCTAACATCAATGGCGGGGGCATTGGCGGCAGGCGCGGGTCAGTCGGGGTCGTGACGGCAGTCTATCCGCAGCACGGCGGCGAACGTCAGTGCCGTAAGCGACATCTGTACAGAAGCCAGGACAACCACGTCCTTGATTTTCTAAATAATAATAATGTTATTGGTTTTACGGATTTCGGAGACGCCGAAGTGCCGGAATCAAGTCCCGCAGGAGTTCTTTTACGTGCCAGTAAATCTACCGACACGAGGCTGACGTATTTGAGCACCTTCAAACACCACCGGACTGAGCCAGAATCGAACCTGCCGCCAAGTTGGGGTCAGAAGGCCAGCTCCTCAAGCGCCTGAGCCACTCATTGCGTCTGATTTCCTAGAGACTGGCCTTCTGTATTGTAATTGTCATTTTATCGATTGCTTGTTGAAAATCATTTATTATTGAGTAAAATATTTCTCAAGTAACTGTATTTCAGCTCAGTTACTATTATTTTGCTCTTTTCCTAACACTGTCTGTAATAGGCTGAAAGAGCGCAGATAACGGTACCAATACTTTGCGAAGCCAGCAAGTAAATGATGGGAACCTAGCGAGAACATATAACGAAGATTTAACTTTTCTTTCAGACATAGTTGAAAATGCATTGAAAATAGTCCATGAGTGAAGAGCAATAGGTGGTATATGGACATATGTACAGGTAAGGTAACGGTATATTCTGCCCGATGGCAGGTCCGAACCTCCGCAGAGGTGTGCCTGAGCCGGAGTTTACGTGCGGTAGGGTAGCCATTTCCTTTCCGCTCCTCCATTCCCTTACCCCCACCACCAGCGCGTGGCAACCCACGCAAATCTTGACCACGCCCAATGTTGCTAAACTTCGAAGATCTCACGGGATCCGGTGTTTCAACACGGCTACGGCCATTGGCGACATATGTACAGGGTCAATTTTAAAGGTTTTATGTATTAGATGAGCAGGGATTTGAGAGAAAAAATGCACAAATTATACGGGATAGTGTACTGAGCGGGGGCTTATTCTCAGGGTTTCCCTGTATGATTGAATTTGCTCTGCTAAATGGGATGATTGGTCTCATAATTTGTAGCCTATGACAGGCGCTACTTATTGAGAACCATAGTTGCCTAGGTGCATGAGAGCGCTACCAGTCTGCAATAAACACATCCTCCAGAAAAGTCGCTACAATACGGGGACAAATGAAGATCCACCTGCTGCGAGGACAGTGACTGCTCCTGCCGGAATGCCGAGTCCGAGGTTCATCTCTCCACGCTCCTCAATGAAGCCCACTGTACCCATTACCAGCACGCAGATACCGCACACCACCTGGAAGCAAGAACACACATAATGAGTACGTCTCAGTATACATTCAATAGTGTTCTATAATAATAATAATAATAATACTAATAATAATGATTGTGACATGAGTAAGGCCTCCCAGTGAATTTTAAACTGTGTATTCTACGACTGTGCATCCATGTCTAGAGAGAACATTGAACTTGATGGAATTATAGTAGCTTTTCCATTCGAGGACTAGATGTCTCTGACATCAAAGAGTTTAGATGTCATTACTTGTAAGCGAGAATGTTTGCACTTAGATGTTATTCATACTGTTGATCTTCCAGTGTTTATTTTAATTCTCTGAAGTTACCTAAACTGTCATTTATTTAATCCGCCCCTCTAGAGGCGTGATATCAAGCTAATTTACGTATCAGAATATCTGATATTAATTTCATATCCAATCAAAAGAGTTTTCGCTAGAACGTCCAGCTGGTTCTGCCAACACCTCTATAGCCTAATAAGAAGCGAGCTCTGAGGAGAGTCAGTCTGATCTTGTGGCAGAGAGGAAATCTCCTTCGGGAGATCTGAAGAGGCGGGGTTTTCGGTATCATGACATCATAATAAACGAGATTTGGCAGTCTATTTTACTAAGTGAACTACTGTGTGTGAAGCTGGGGAAGATCTATGCGCCCCCCTTTAGTATTCCAACCCCTAACTCCCCTTCCTATAAACCAGTGGCGGCGCATGACTTTCACCACTGGGGGTTCAACAGAAGAAAAATATCCCCCCCCCCCAACACCTCTCCTCTCCCCCTCCACATCTTCCGCCGTTTTATAAATGTGATCAAATAAGAGGGGAGCAGACAATACATGCCGAAATTCACCACATGTAAAATAAGAAATGTCGCACAATCAGCTTACCCTATGCAAACAGCTTATACAAAACACCCATCTTGCGCTCCTTGAAGGACGCAAACTTATCTGTAACTGCTTCATTGAAGTCCGCAGTCTCTCGAACCAAGTCCCTTTCAACTGACAACATAGCAAGAGCATTAAATCTATCCTTCGTCATTGTGCTGCGCAAGAAAGTCTTTATTCTCTTCAGGGTTGAGAACCACCTTTCTGCTTCCGATGTCGAAATGGGAATAGTAATAACTATATTTAAAAGTTTTCGTTGATATTACCTTGCCGCTATTCTTTGCCTCAAAGATTTTTAAGTTTCTCTCCAAAAAGTAATTATTCCAAAGAAGGCAAATGAATAGATGTTTAGTATTGATATATTAGGGACAAGATATCAATTGGAATTTGGCAGTTTAATGTGACTTCTGGTAGTAATGATGCTTTTCAACACTAGCGCTAATTATGTGCACTATTCTCTGCTGCCTAGTTAAATTCCCATAAGGGAAACAGATGGCAGGCAGATACCACAACAACACGACTTACGAGAGACTTGAGAGAGTGGCATATTGCGCATGCGTAAAGCACAGATATCCGTTTCTGCAATATCCTGATCTTGCCTTAGTGCTGGCAGACGCTCCCCAGTATCTCGCCACTCCCTTCACCTATGTACGGACGGAGAGATCGCCTTGCAAGGGGGTTCATTCCAGACGAGTATCCACCCACGGACCTTGCGCAACTCACATGAATTGAAAGCCAGTACGAGTATATTACGGATAGATGGACTTAGCAAGAGCTTCGACATTGACAAGGGAGTTATGAAAATTACGTAGTTGAGTACAATTTGATATAAACTGGAGGTTCATTGCTCCATTGCGCTATACCAGAAATCGCCACTGCTATAAACGAATATTTGCCCGAATTTGTCCTCTTGAATTCAAACTTTATCTTCATATTGGGATCTTTCCTCCTTTTAAAGACACCACTCAAACTTATTCGTCTACTGATGTCATTCCACGCCATCTCTCCACTGACCCCAACTAGAGTATGGTTCCAGTGTATGGGACCCTCACCAGGATTACCTGATTCAAGAACTGGAAAAAATCCAAAGAAAAGCAGCTCGATTTGTTCTGGGTGATTTCCGACAAAAGAGTAGCGTTACAAAAATGTTGCAATGTTTGGGTTGGGAAGAATTGAGAGAAAGAAGAAGAGCTGCTCGACTAAGTGGTATGTTCCGAGCTGTCAGCGGAGAGATGGCGTGGAATGACATTAGTAGACGAATAGGTTTGAATGGCGTTTATAAAAGTAGGAAAGATCACGATATGAAGATAAAGTTAGAATTCAAGAGGACAAACTGGGGCAAATATTCATTTATAGGAAGAGGAGTTAGGGATTGGAATAACTTACCAAGGGAGATGTTCAATAAATTTCCAATTTCTTTGAAATCATTTCGGAAAAGGCTAGGAAAGCAACAGATAGGGAATCTGCCACCTGGGCGACTGCCCTAAATGCAGATCAGTATTGATTGATATTGATTGATTGATTGATAATTTAGCCTAGTGAAAGGAACGTTGGTATTATCTCTCGTTGAAATACAATTACAACTGAATATTTTTTTTTTACAGTTGGCTTTACGCAGCACCGACATAGATAGGATTTATGGCGACGATGAGACAGGAAAGGGCTACGCGTGGAAATGAAGCGACCGTGGCCTTAAATAAGGTACAGCCCCAGCACTTGTCTGGTGTGAGAATGGGAAACCACGGAAAACCATCTTCAGGGCTGCTGACGGTGGTATTCGAAACTACTACAAATTCCGAGTGCAAACTCACAGCTGCGCGCCCGTAACCCCACGACCACCTCGCCCGCTACAATTAAATAGAAGTACGGCATGATTATGCATTTAAAAATAATTTAGTATTTGAATACACACTAAGAAACTAACAGGCACTAGAGAGACTGCCAGACTGATGAATGCGCGCGGCAAGCGGGTGAATTATAACTCAGTGGCCACTACCTTGGCAAACAAATATGTACCGCTACTACCCTTCCTTACAGCACATGCAAAGTCTTCACTGCTTACAGTAGTGCTATACAAATTGGTTAACCGCGACGAACAGCATTTTGTGCGTATTTCCGTCAATAATTATGTTAATGATTAAAGAACATAAACGAAGGAATTAGCAGATAAGGTAACAAGGTTTGTACAAACAGTTTTTTAAAAATAAATCCTACTTCCAGCTGGCTAAAGTTTAATAAAACTGTAATGTTTACTCCACAAATTGGGGGGGGGGGACTGTCCCTACTCGCCCCACCCCCTAATCGCCGCTACTGTTTGTAGAAACGCCAAAGCTGCAGAAAAGGAAATCTAATAACCTATTAATTTATACACGTGTAGACATTCCACTCGATAAAAGAGTTGCTTGTATGAAACGAAAACTAATACTGTTCGGCGAAATACGTGTGTAAAAGGCATACGTCTGTTTGGAGCTTGTGTTGCATTCCGACCAAGTTGTCCAGTTTAAAGTAATGTCTGTTTATTCATCGCTGCTGAACACACTAGTCATTGTCGATATGCAGATAGCAAATATAGTGCGGCTGTACCATACACCAGCCTAGAAGTATGCGGTGGAAAACGATATTTTCTAAAGCAAGGGGTGCATTAGAACGGTAGCACCGAGTAACATGATGCGAACGACACTCCAGTCCTTATCTCTTCATATTCTGACGTAACCTGCCCGCTGGCAGTAGTTACCCTGTGAAAATCAGTTGGTAGATATCGCATTCCCATTTGTGCATGCGGGACATTTATAAGTAGAAAGTACGGCGTTCGGGAGCCACCTGGTATATACTCTCCTTTACATTCTTACTACAACCCCTAAATACCCTCATGACCATATGCAGAGATGTGTACCCTTTATTTACAATCGTATTTATGTGATTACCCCAATGAAAATCTTTTCTTATATTGAAACCTAGGTATTTACAATGATCTCTAAAGGGAACTTTCACCCCATCAAAGCAGTAATTAAAACTGAGAGGACTTTTCCTATTTGTGAAACTCAACCTGACTTTTTAACCCGTTTATCATCAAACCATTGCCTACTGTCCATCTCACTACATCATCGAGGTCATTTTGCAGTTGCTCACGCACTTGCAACTTATTTATTACTCTGCACAGAGTAACATCATCTGCAAAAATCCTTATCTCTGATTCCACTTCTTTACAAATATAATTGATATATACAAGAGAACATAAAGGTCCAATAATACTGCCTTGAGGAATTCTTCTCTTAATTATTACAGGGACAGATAAAGCTTCGCCTACTCTAATTCTCTGAGTTCTAATTTCTAGAAACATAGCCACCCATTCAGTCACTCTTTTGTCAAGTCCAATTGCACTCATTTTTCCCAGTAGTCTCCCATGTTCCACCCTATCAATTGCCTTAGATAGGTCAACGCGATACAGTCCAATTGACCTTCTGAATCGAGGATATCTGCTATATCTAGCTGGAATTCTACAAGTTGAGCTTCAGTGGAATTACCTTTCCTAAATCCAAACTGCCTCCTATCAAACCATTAATTTCACAAACATATATATATAAAATAAGTTTTTTTCTGTACATTGCTCAGAATTTGAAAAGACTTATATTTCTGTATCGATCGTGTCCACAGTAACAAGGAAATGTATTTTTTACTTTTGCGTAATTTCTGTCTGTGTGGAGGAGGAATGGAGGCGAATGGAGGAGGATAGGTTACCTAGGAGAATAATGGACTCTGCTATGGAGGGTAAGAGAAGTAGAGGGATACCAAAACGACGATGGTTAGACTCAGTTTCTAACGATTTAAGAGGTATAGAACTAAATGAGGCCACAACACTAGTTGCAAATCGAGGATTGTGGCGACGTTTAGTAAACTCACAGAGGCTTGCAGACTGAACGCTGAAAGGCATAACAGTCTATAATGATAATGTATGTATGTATGCCTGTCTGTTCTGTATGTATGTATGTACACGCATCATGAGAAAATGGCTGAATAGAATTTAATGAAAATCGGAATGTAGAGTCGGGGGATGAGCCTCTACAACCTAGGATATTAATAATTTTATTCACGCTGAGTGAAATGGTAGTTTAGGAGAAGACCTAAATGTAATTATCAAGTATTTATATTATTTATGGTCCTATCGATAAGTAATACATAACTAAAGTAAAAAAAAGCATTATGTCTTATACATTTTTACCGTGCCGGCTATAACACTGATATTCATGATTTGTATTTTTGTTGCTAAGTCCATATCAACGCCGAGCCACGAGAAAATGGGTTAATAGAATGTAATTAAAATTAGTATATAGAGTCGGCGAATAAGAAACAACAGTCTAAGCTATAAGCAATTTTATTCACCCGGGTTGAAATTGTACCTAGTTTAGGGGAAGGCGACTAAAATTTAATTTTTAAATACCTATGTTATTGGTCCTATCGAAAAGTACTACATAAGAAAAGTTAGAGAGAATGCAATTTCCAGTCATTTGTGTTTTATTCAGTTTTACCGTACCGACTATGATATGACTGGTGTTTCAGAATCGGAAGAAAACTAAATGTGAAGGCCTACAATATCGAAAGCGCATAACATTGATCAGCAATAACATTACATTGACCATTGTTTGTTGTGATGTTCTTTGTCTCTTATGCTGCCATTCAACTCCGATAGATGAGATTACTGCAGAGTACCTGACTGAATATTGGCGGGAAATAGCTGGAGAGTTAGAAAACTTTCTTCTTTAGCATGTCATTCCTCTGGTTCATAAATTTTCTGATACTGCTGGTACGTAACACACTGGTTCATCATAGTATTCCAGCTATTCGATTCCTACTCTCACACGCTGTTTTGATTGAGCAGTGTGCGCACTTAAGGCAGAAGCTCACTTAGTAGTAGTAGTAGTAGTAGTAGTAGTAGTAGTAGTACTATGACCTGGTCTAGAATTATAATTTAGACCTAATCCAAATTACAGCACAACAATTCACTAAGTAACCCAATATTCAACCCTAAAAAGTCCGTTTCTGAAAAGCTTCTTCCTCTTAACTTTTATTAAATTCTACATTCATTTTATTACACATTAGCAGTGAAAAGGGGGTTTCTCCTCTGGCTTGGAGGAAAACTTTGCCTCCAAGTCAGATGGATTTTTCCGCCGCCAGTGTAGTGAACTGAGATTTTCCGACTCATCGGGTACTCTTAGGAAATAGGTCAGTAAAAGGACAGTTTTTGCTCTGCGACTCTCCACTATTCGACCTCCCCTCCACCTTTCCCGAAAAAGAAAACGAAGTGTATTCGCGGATCACGGGTGTCTGCGGCTTAGTCATTCCAGCTCTGGAACTTTGGACTGTTAGATCAGCAGCGTAGTACTGTTCGTTAAAAATGAGAAAATGCGCGGTTGTTCATTTGATCGAGTGTTTCATATGAAAGCATTTCTTTTAATCGCGCAATGCCCACTGACCTCATTGTAAAAACCTATTTTAGTTGGGAAAACCACTAAGACAGTCTGTCTGAGGATGTAAAATGGCAGGTGGAGAGTGAGTGTCTGCCATTATAATGAAAATTCTTCAACCTGATTGTGACTGATGGTAAGCAAGCGGGCCTACCATTACAACGAATATTCCCTAACCCAGTCTTCCTATGAGAAAAGACGTTTGGTGAATTCCCCGTAGCGTTTCTAGGGTAACGTTAAGAGCTTTGCAATTTAATAAATCTCGGTCACAACGTTTACACCATCTAACCTAGAATTCTGTAAACAATGCAGAATTCCTTAACGAAGCACGGCTTCATCAGCTAGTAGTAATATAATTAGAAAGAATGCTTTCCCAAAGCTTACATGCAATGCATGTCATACTGACTGGCCTGTAATTTTCAGCTGTGTCTATCACCCTTTCCTTTATACACAGGGGATACTATAGCAACTGTCCATTCATTTGGTATAGCTTCTTCATGCAAAAAATAATCAAATAAGTACCTCAGATATGGTACTATATCGCAACCCATTGTCTTTAGTATATCGCCAGAAACCTTATCAATTTCAGCTGCTTTTCTAGTTTTCAACTTTTGTATCTTACTGTAAATGTCATTGCTGTCATAGGTAAATTTTAATGCTCATTGAGTATTAGTCACCTCCTCTATCTGGACGTTATCCTTGTAACCAACAATCTTTACATACTGCTGACTGAATACTTCTGCCTTTTGAAGATCCTCGCATACACACTCCCCTTGTTCATTAATGATTCCTGGAATATCATTCTTGGAACCTGTTTTTGTCTTAAAGTACCTATACCTACTCTTCCATTTTTCACTAAAATTTGTATTAGCACCAATTATGCTTGCCATCATGTTATTCTTAGCTGACTTCTTTGCTAGATTCAATTTCCTAGTAAGTTCCTTCAATTTCTCCTTTCTTCCACAGCCATTTCTAACTCTATTTCTTTCCAACCTGCACCTTCTTAGTCTCTTTACTTCTTTGTTATAATATAGTGGATCTTTACCATTCCTTACCACCTTTAAAGGTACAAACCTATTTTCACATTCCTCAACAATTGCTTTAAACCCATCCCAGAGTCTGTTTTCATTTTTATTTACCATTTTCCACCGATCATAGTTACTTTTTAAAAACTACCTCATGCCTGTTTCATCAGCTATATGGTACTGCCTAATAGTCCTAATTTTAATATCCTTCTTTCTTTCACACTTCTAACTACCACAAAATCTGCTTCATGATCACTAATACCATCTATTACTCCGGTTTCTCTATAGAGCTCATCTGGTTTTACGAGCACAACATCCAGAATATTTTTCCCTCTAGTTGGTTCCATCACTTTCCGAATCAGATGCCCTTCGCATATTAACTTTTTTGGCATTTGTTGGTCATGCTTCTTGTCGTTCACATTACCTTCCCAATTGATAGTTGGTAAATTGAGATCACCCGCTACAATCACGTTCCTAGTCTAGTCTTTCAAGGTGTTTTGTTATGAACGTGGGTGTAGTTAGAAACGAAGAGGATTAAATTAATAATTATATATATAAATAAAATAAATTATTTACGAAGAAAGAAGGAAAGAGACAAAAAGGGGAAGGAAGAAAGAATGAAATACTAAAACAAAACATAATTAATATAAAGGAGTAATAAAAGACAGGAGGCACAAAAACTCCTCTCCTCTCCGTCCCGTCCGTTCTTGTGCAGTAGGTAAAATATCCCTAGTTTAAAATATTTCTGATGTATACTCTGTGACAGCTGCCGAAGCCCCTGACGACAATCGTAGGCCTATCCGCCATCCTCGCTAATGTGTGGCTGAAGCCAACTAAAAATACACAAAAGTTTTAAGCTAATATCCTATAGCACGAATAAATTCGTCCTGTCCAAATCTTCACGACTACTAATGGGATCATTTCTTAAAAGTAAATTTTTCATTGGCCTTACCTGAAGCACGCGCAGGCGCAGAACAAGAGCGAAAGGATAACCCATGACACAGGACTTGGCAGGAAACTGTAACGAAAAGATAAGCTGAAATTAGAATCCAAATATTATGAATACAATACAAACAAATGAACTTCATTGAATTCTTTCCTCGCGGAGAGATGTGTACCGCTGGAAAGGACATATCAGATTATTGTAAACAAGGCATTCTGACGGAAATTTGATTTCGTGCAACTGTGTGCTAGCTAGCTATAAAGCTTGACTTGAGGCTATGATCCATAGTTAAGAGATGGGTATGACCGAACGGATGGTAGTAGGACAATGGTGTTGCTGATAGTTTTCAATCCTAACGACCGACATTCAAATACTCATTTGTTTCTGGGTGGAATTTTCACCTGGGAAATCGCGTGGTTCGGGATGGGTATTTGACTTTAAAGCATTTACTAAAACCCTAAACGAATAGGTAATGGCGGCTTCAGAGATCACGGAAGTGAGCTCAAGTCATACTACTACTACTACTACTACTACTACTACTACTGGTAAGGACACGTGTTATTTTCTATCTGCATAAAGTACTAAACGAGGTAAGCTCCGGTTCCTCCTATTTCTTTTTCCTGTTATCTATGGCCATAGATGTGAGTTGCGTAATTACTGCCAACGGTTTGTTCTGGGTATTTTCGACAAACGAGTAGTATTACGAATACGTTACAATTTTTGGGCTCGGAAGACTTGGGAATAAGTAGACGAGCTACTCGACTAAACGAATGTCCAAAGCTGTCAGAGGAGAGATACTGCGGCCGAGCGTGAACTGGGTACAAGTTTAGATGCCGCACACGAGAAACTTGACCAGAATTTTGAGCTGGTTAAGAGTCTGTTGTAGTTAGCAAGCGCTTAGAAACTATCATGCTGGCACGACCTAGTACTTACAGTGCACTATGTCTTCTGGGGTAAGCTAGAACACATTTGTTACTTTCATTGACCTGTTTCAGTTTCATCCTTGGCTTTAACAACATGAAAATGACCGAGGTATGAGGAGACAGGGATCTGCGCTCAGATGGCCTTCACTTAAACCGCAGTGGTACATGTAAGTTAGGAAACTTGTTTAGAAGGGTTATAGGAAGGTAAATTCAGGGAAACGGGGTGGCCTAGGGAGCGGTGTTAAGCGAACAGGGAACTGGAAATCAAGTAGGGGTGACATAAAAATGTTAGTGCTCAACTGTAGAAGCATTATAAACAAAGGAATCGAACTAAGTAATTTAATAGATATATACTTACCAGATATTGTAATAGGAGTTGAATCAGGGCTGAGAAAGGATATAATGGATGCAGAAATATTCTCACGGAACTGGAGTGTGTATCGTAGAGATAGGATAGGAATGGTAAGAGGGTAAAAGAAGAATTTGTAAGAATTTGTAAGCTATGAAAAGTTAAGGATGAAAAACATGAAGTTCTGGGTGTAAGACTCATATCTAAAGATAATAGGCAGCTTGATATCTTTGGAGTGTACAGACCAGGAATGGGTAGCGCAAATGCTGATTCAGAATTATTTGATAAGTTAATCACCTATGTTCGAAATGATATGGAAAGGAATGTGATAGTAGCAGGTGATCTCAATTTACCAAATGTCGATTGCGAAGGTAATGCGAACGACAGGAAGCATGCACAACAAATGGCAAATTAGTTAATATGGGAAGGGCAGCGGGTTCAGAAAGTGATGGAACCAACTAGAGGGAAGAATATTTTGGATGTGGTGCTGATAAAACCAGATGAGCTCTATAGAGAAACCGAAGTAATAGATGGTATTAGTGATCATGAAGCTGTTTTTGTGGTAGTTAAAAATAAATGTGAAAGGAGCGTATTAAAAGTAGGACTATTAGGCAGTACCATATGGTTGATAAAAGAGGCATGAGGGAGTTTTAAAAAAGTAACTGTGATCGCTGGAAAATGGTAAATAAAGTGTAAACAGACTCCGGGATGGGTTTAAAGCAATTGTTGAGGAATGTGAAAATAGGTTTGTACCTTTAAAGGTGGTAAGGAATGGTAAAGATCCACTATATTATAACAGAGAAGTAAAGAGTCTAAGAAGAAGGTGCAGGTTGGAACGAAATGGAGTTAGAAATGGTTATGGAAGTAAGGAGGAATTGAAGGAACTTACTTAGGAAATTGAATCTAGCAAAGAAGTCAGCTAAGGATAACATGATGGCAAGCATAATTGGTGCTAATACAAATTTTAGTCAAAGATATAAGGGTATGTGTAGGTACTTTAAAGCAGAAACAGGTTCCAAGAATGATATTCCAGGAATCATTAATGAACAAGGGGAGTGTGTATGCAAGGATCTTCAAAAGGCAGAAGTATTCAGTTAGCAGTATGTAAAGATTGTTGGTTACAAGGAAAATGTGGAAAATGTCCAGATAGAGGAAGAGACTAAGGCCAATGAAGTATTAAAATTTACATATGATAACAATGACATTTACAATAAGATACAAAAGTTGAAAACTAGAAGAGCGGCTGGAATTGATAAGATTTCTGGGGATATACTAAAGGCAGTGGGTTGGGATATAGTACCATATCTGAAATACTTATTTGATTATTGTTTGGTTGAAGGAGCTATACCAAATGAATGAAGAGTTGCTATAGTAGCCCCTATGTATAAAAGAAAGGGTAATAGACATAAAGATGAAAACTACAGGCCAGTAAGTTTGACATGCATTGTATGTAAGCTTTGGGAAGGCATTCTTTCTGATTATATTAGACATTTTTGCGAAATTAATAACTGATTTGACACAAGGCAATTTGGGTTTAGGAAAGGTTATTAACTGAAGCTCAACTTGTAGGATTCCAGAAAGATATAGCAGATATTCTGGATTCAGGAGACCAATTGGTCTGCATTGCGATTGACCTGCCTAAGCCATTTGATAGGGTAGATCATGGAAGACTGGCAAAAATGAGTGCTATTGGACTAGAAAAATGAGTGACTGAATGGGTGGCTATATTTCTAGAAAAGAGAACTCAGAGAATTAGAGTAGGCGAAGCTTTATCTGACCCTGTAATAATTAAGAGGGGGAATTCACCAAGGCAGACCTTTGTGTTTTCTTATATATATATCAATGATATGTGTAAAGAAGTGGAATCAGAGATAAGGCTGTTTGCAGATGATATTATTGTGTACAGAGTAATAAATAAGTTACAAACTTGTGAGCGGCTGCAGTGTGACCTCGATAGTGTTGTGAGATGGACGGTGGGCAATGGTATGATGATATACGGGGTTAAAAGTCAGGTTGTGAGTTTCACAAATAAGAAAAGTACTCTCAGTTTTAATTACTGCGTTGATGGGGTGAAAGTTCCTATTGGGGATCATTGTAAGGATCTAGGTGTTAGTATAAGAAAAGACCTTCATTTGGGTAATCACATAAATATGATTGTTAATAAAGGGTACAGATCTCTGCACATGGTTATGAGGGTATTTAGGGGTTCTAGTAAGGATGTAAAGGAGAGGGCGTATAAGTCTCTGGTAAGACCCCAACTAGAGTATGGTTCCTGTGTATGGAAACCTCACCAGGATTACTTGATTGAAGTACTGGAAAAAATCCAAAGAAAAGCAGCTCGATTTGTTCTGGGTGATTTCCGACAAAAGAGTAGCAAAGTTTGGGCTGGGAAGACTTGAGAGAAAGGAGACGAGCTGCTCGATTAAGTGGTATGTTCCAAGCTGTCAGTGGAGAGATGGATTGGGAGGACATCAGTAGACGAATACGTTTGAGTGGTATCTTTAAGAGTAGGAAAGATCACAATATGAAGATAAATTTGGAATTCAAGAGGACAAATTGGGGCAAATATTCGTTTATAGGAAGGGGAGTTAGGGATTGGAATAACTTACCAAGGGAAATGTTCAATAATTTTCCAATTTCCTTGCGATCATTTAAGAAAAGGCTAGGGAAACAACAGATAAGGAATCTGTCACCTGGGCGACTACCCTAAATGCAGATCAGTAGTGATTGATATATTGCTATTAATGCGGTTCCTTACGCAGCCAGTCAGTGTTATGAATGGTGTGAAATATTGCTCAGAGGGTCGGTTTGTGTGGGCATTTCAGTGGGCTCGGTAAACTAAGATGTAATAGCAACTTCTGGCTCAGTAAGGAAGCAGCGGGAAACTACCTCACTCCTCATTTCCCTAATACAATACTGTACAGCAGATGGTCTACGGTATGTTTTGAGCCCGCGGTAAACTATGCAGTTTCAGGTGAATACACTGCAGTACGAGCTTCAGTTAGTGTCTGTGTTTCATGTGCAATGCATATTTCGCAGTATACTGCGACACAATTATAAGGGTGGACATACACAAACTGCAGTATCATGCATCGTAGGGGTTACTCAAAGTTTAGTGTTAAAAACGTGGGAAAGGTACCGTGAGACCAATGACGTGACTGATTGGCCGAGGGAAGGTCGACTGAGGGTAACGACGCCACGTCAAGATCGTTATATCTGCGTACCAGCGCAGAGGAGACCAACTTCGACTGGTCAACAATTAGGAGACGAGCTTTTGAGGGCCGAGTATCAGCACAAACTCTTCGCCGTCAGCTTCATATTGCCCACTTAAGGTCTTTCGAACCATTCGATGTGTTCCATGGGAAAATCGTCATCGTGTTGAGAGGAGATGATAAACCATCCAACATCTTAATTTGGGAATGGATGAATGGCGTTGCAGATGGAACACGGATTGATACACGACGAGAGAGTGAGTGGAGATGTAAAGTACCAGCATGTTCAATCAGTGTATGCATTGGAGGTGGTAGTGTAATGTTTTAGGCTGGAATGATTCGACGGACGTTAACTGCCCAGCGGAATACTGATAACATTCTTTGATCATTTGTACAACCGTTTAGGGACGAATATGATGCTGAATTAATTTTCGTCGATGACAATGCTTGCCCTCATCGAGGTGCATTGATAGAGAGGCGGGTATCAACCGTATGGATTGGGCAGATAATCCACCGCACATGAACTGCATTAAGCATGCATGGAACAGGATGAATAAGGCTTATTTTTAATGATTCACAACCTCCGCCGACACTCCTAGACCTCATTAGAGTTGCCCAGATGGAATGAGGCCCTTTTCCTGAACATGGCGTGAACGTACTTATCGCAAGCATGTCGCAGCGTGTCAGAGATCTGAAGAGGCCACACACCATACTGACAGGAGGGACAACCTTTATTATACACCCCCCATTGTAACCTTTTCTTTATTATTGCTTATTTGCGTTCGATATTGGAAAAAAACATTTGAGTTTATAAGAGTTTACAATTCTATGTTGTGTGCCTCTGTGGTACAATAAACACCATTTTGTAACTGTATTATTGTATCCTTGACATTCCACACCAGTTTTGCGGTGTATAGAATGCCTTCGATCACACGAGTCAAATACAACCACAGCCCAATCTTATCTTGACTTCCGGCGTGATGCGTTAAGGAACCGGACAGACTATACGTGCTTATTTAGTGTATTTGTTTCTGAACCTGTTCCAGTATAGTTAGCATTCCTTCAGGTATGTTGATTATTTTAATCAGTTACATAGTTGATTTATCTGTTACAATGGTTTATCGTAAGACGACATTGCTGGTAGTTTTTCTTAACACGCTTCAATTAGCTTGACTTGTAGCTATCTATGTAACGGAATCTGTCAACATAATTTTCACCAACTTTGAGACATTCGATTATCTTGAAAATTTGTACACGTGTCAAGGGCCGATGACACTACAATAACGTAATAACTTTCTCCTAATGTCCTGATCAAGATCACCAGGATAAAATAAAATAATTTCTTTTAATCTTTACATACTGTTGGGTAGGCAACCCTCTAATCAGACTTGTCATGCGGTCGGTTCCATTTCTTCTGTTGCCATATGAAGATAATGTCGGTCTGCGCGTAATCCCCATCTCTAACAATACAGTGATAAAACCTTTCATCTCCCTTAGAGGAACAGGCCGCTACTGTTTTACGCGGGAATTCGGCTTCAATTGTTGTGCTGACCTCAAGAACTGAATAGTATATCTATTCGTTTCTGTCACCATTAGCTGCCACAAAGCCTGAGTAAAGAAGAGATAGGTTTCGCGTTTCAAGGCGGGACATGTTTTCACTTGGGAACAAAAATGAAAAATGGAACTAAACACACACATACAAAAAGAAAAAGAAGAAAAAGAAAAAAAGGATATCGGCAAAGAAGAGAAAACAATTATAGAATATAATAGAATAGAAAAATAGCAGATCTCTCAAACGATGAAGTGTTAGAGAAAAAGAACAAAAGGCGATTATACATAAAAAAATATAGAGCTTTACTGATGTCATAAATAAAATTCTAGTTGGTCCGCTGTCTGTCCGATCTTTGTGTTTAGAGTCTAGTCGTCCAGAACCTTGTTTTAATATGCATATCATTTAAGAATCATTGAACAGTCTGAGGGTTTATAGGACGATCAAAAGAGTTCTTTTATTTCAATTTTCTTTTACACTATTGATTATATCTCGACCAAACTTCATATGTAGAGTCTACCCGTCCCGGAGCAAGTTTCGATATGCATATCATTTAAGAATGACTGAATGCAGGGGTGCTTTTATGAAATATTACAAATAGTTCATTGGTCGCTATTTATAAAAGTAGAGTCATTATAAAATATAGTAAAAAGCGCCCCTCGCTTTTTTACAATAAAATTAATCATTTGTTGGTGATTTAATTGTTATTTTAAACTTATAAAAGATTTTTCGATTATAATGAACCAATGGACTTTATATCGGTATAGAACAAACTCTTTATATTTAAAAGTTATTTTATATTTTTTAGTTCAGATTGCTATTGAAGCGTGTTTTTTTTTAGTTTTTAAAACTATAATTTATTTTACTCTTTGCTTTAAGTCGCATCGAGCCCCCGTGGCTCAGGCGGCAGCGCGCCGGTCTCTCACCGCTGGGTTCCGTGGTTCAAATCCCGGTCACTCCATGTGAGATTTGTGCTGGACAAAGCGCAGGTGGGACAGGTTTTTCTCCGGGTACTCCGGTTTTCCCTGTCATCTTTCATTCCAGCAACACTCTCCAATATCATTCATTTCATCTGTCAGTCATTAATCATCGTCCCAAAGGAGTGCGGTAGGCTTCGGTAGCCGGCATAATTCCTATCCTCGCCGCAAGATGGGGCTTCATTCATTCCATCCTTGACCCGGTCAATGACTGGTAAACAGGTTGTAGGTTTTTACGTCGCACCGATACAGACAGGTGTTATGGCGACGATGGGAGAGGAAAGGCCTAGGAGTGGGAAGGAAGCGGCCGTTGCTTTAATTAAGGTGCTGCCCCAGCATTTGCCTGGAGTGAACATGGGGAACCAGGGAAAACCATCTTCAGGGTTACCGGCAGTGGGATTCGAACCCACTATCTCCCAGATGCAGGTGCACAGCTGCGCGACCCTAACCGCACGGCCAACTAGGCCGGTGGTAGATATTTACCAATGCTTTGACTTTTAGTATTGTTCCAAGCTTTGAAACCTACTGGAGGATTTAACACAAGCGTTGATTAATAGGTGGCCTAAACACTGTTCGGGTCTCTGTGTGCCATTTCAAATAAATTGAGTTTGTTTTTGTATCTCCATTATACTTAACAATGATTTGGCACTGCTATTGCCTGATTAAGCCTTGGTAAGGCACACCCTCCGATGAAGGTTGGCGGCGTCTGCCTTGAATGAAAAACCGCGTGCTTGTGTAGTGGAGGATATTGTCATGTGTGACATGTGAGTTGCAGGAAGGGGACAGTTTCCGAGGCAAGGGAATTAACGATTTACGATTAAAATACTGTACCTCGACTCGGCCGGGAATCGAATCCGAAGCCTCGACGAGCGAAGGCGAAGACGGTGACTACTAATCCATTGAGACGGAATCTGTTACACGTTACAAGTTATAACGTCTTCATCATCACCTTGGTGGTCAGCATCCACATCCATGTGTTTCACGGACTGGGGCATCTGATGTCCTCGGCAGTTGCTCCAATAGCGCGGAACTCTCCTCTGACGATCGGTCACCTTACATTTGGGACGATTCCGATGAACATTTTGGCGCTTGGCATTGGAGATTTAGTACCTTTTGGAATTCTGGCAAGTAACTCTAACATTCTGCATGCGTTTTCGATCATTTGAAAGTCATCTTTTGTCCTTATGCCGCGATATCTTCGAAATAAAGACATTTCTCGAACTTTCTCGTACCGCACTTATGCAGTTTTCTCAGATATTCACAATTTTATTACCAACCAACCAACCAACCAACCAACCAACCAACCAACCAACCAACCAACCAACCAACCAACCACCACCAACCAACCCACCAACCACCCACCAACCCAACCCCACCACCAACCACCAACCAACCAACCAACCACCCACCCACCCACCACCCAACCAACCAACCCACCACCCAACCAACCACCCAACCACCACCACCACCACCACCAACCAACCACCACC